>NW_009200250.1:0-1107 GCF_000690835.1 Fulmarus glacialis
GAGGCTGGGAGACTAGCTCGGCAGGCGCAGCACAGCGCGCGGGAGCGATTGCAGTCCCTTTTCTACGCTGCTGTTTCACTTCTGGTGCCCAGAAATAGACTTAAATCCTTCCCCCTGCTGCCCCCCCAAAGAGCTGAAGTGAAATCCAGAGGAAATGAGCCATCGCGGCCACATCTGTGGCCCAGCGCTGGGGGCTGCTGCAGAGACCCTGCATCCCCCGAGCCCGCTCCCATCACGGTTGCCCTGCCGGTGCGGGGTGAGCAATGGGGATGCAGGGAGGGATGCTGGAGCAGGGGAATACACCCCAAAAAACCCCCACGGGGATTTTGCTCTGGATGCATGCTCAGCTTTCAGCATCTCTTAATACGGGAGAGAGCAGAGATGGGCTTTGCTCCCTGTCCCTCCTTCATCCCGGGGGAAGGACCTGCCCGCTCACGCGGCAGATTGCGCGGGAGCAGATTGCCCCCTCCGGGGTCTCTTTTGGCTTTTGCAGCCGAACAGTCCCGTGCTCGAACGTACCGGGGGGGCTCTGGGTCTCCGGTAGGACACCGCAGGGTCACCTTTCCCTCTGGGTGCCAAGAGGAGAAATGCTGGCTCTGCCGAGGAGTCCCCGAATGGGACGAGGTGTTAATGCCACTGCAGGAGCTGAAGACGCCATCTCGCAGACCAGGGGTGGTCCTGGCAGGGCTGCACCGATGCTGCAGGGAAATACCTTGTAGCCTGGCAGGCTGCTGCTTAGGAGGCAGTTGGATCCAGGCCGTTTTGTTGAGGGTATGGAAGAGGGATGATCCCAGTCCTTCTGGGATCGAGCGGGTGTGATGGGAGCTGACTGCAGGTCTGGACAGGAGATCCCTTGGGGCCAGGCTTGTCCTTAGCTCTGTCCCCAGTGTGACGGGGCCCGGCTGAGTGCACGCTCAGGTTATAGCCATGCCTTGTACCGTTTGCAATGGAGAGGCTGGTGCATTTGCACAGCTGGCAGTCAGGCCCAAAACGCTGTCCCCAGCCTGGGACACCAGCACGTTTGTCCTGGTGCGTTGCTTCTAGCAATAGCCGGGACCTGCTTGCACAGAAAAATCCCATTTCCATGGTGGGATTTGCTGTTTGCTC
>NW_009200250.1:1319-1599 GCF_000690835.1 Fulmarus glacialis
GCCAGGAGGGTGCGGTTGCAGCCAAGATGTTTCCGACCTGTTCTCCACATCTGGGATGCTGCTGCGGGTGTTGGATTTGGCTGGGGCGGGAGGGCTCGGTGGAGCTGAGCGGGGGGGCTGCCTGGTACGCTCCCACCCCCGCTCCGGGCTTGCCAGGGTAAATCCAGCATTAAACAGAGCTGGGCTCCATCCCCCCTAACTGGCTCTGGAGGGGAAAGGCAGCCTGTTTATTTAAAGCATGTTTTAGTACCTCTCGGCTCCGCTGCTGGAGGGGAAAGCC
>NW_009200251.1:0-25071 GCF_000690835.1 Fulmarus glacialis
CTGGCCTCTGCCGGCGGCGGGCGCCGAGTTCCCGGGGAGGGGAAGGGGACCTGCCGGGCAGGCGATCGCACCAGCCCCGCGGGACGCTGGAGCAGCGGGGCCTGATGTCCAGCGGGGAAGCGCTGTTGCCTCTTGTGGTCTAGACGCATAGCTTGGCTTAGGTTTCTTCTAAGACTACTGACGGTAGGAAATCCTTGCCTGTTCTGTTTTTCTATCTGCGTTAGCTCTCAGCTGGGACAGTATAATCGGTTCTGCAGCTGGTTGGCAAAACAGATCCAGAAATTACCTGTGTTAAAAATATTTTTAACATTTTAACATTAGCATTTAATATCATTTTCTCTGTGGCTGTTTTGAACCATGATCATATCTGTAAACTCATTATGACCATTATGTAATGCTTACACTGGCAAAGTTGGGGGAGATATCGCAGAGTCGAGAATAAGAAGGAGGATGAAACCTGTTTAAGCTGACGCTTTTTCTGAGAGTGATGTTCATCACGCTGTCAAACCATAGCCTGGTAAATACAGTTTGTGCCTCGTGGATAGTTAGAGCTGGTCATCTATGGTCTAGTTCATACAACTTTCTAATAAATTATTTCCTGTTTGACAGCAGTGCTCTTCATCACAGTAACAGGCTAAGATGCCTGCTGATGTAATGAAGTGATAGACCTGAGAATCTAATACCCAAATAATAGTCCTCTGGGTATTTACAAAAACAGAGTATACCAAAACCAGTCAATACATGATGTAGACTTTTTTCTATTTCAGAGGAGCAGGGCTGCAACTTGCCCTGTTTTCTCATAGTTCTGTTTTAGCAGGTGGTCTTTGCTACTTATTCTTTGGATTTAGTGTCACATGTATCACTGTCTTTGTTGTACTGGATTCAGGAATCATTGGACTGTTCTGTGATAACTTAGAACTTTAAGAAGAAAGTAACTTCTTTTTGGGGTTAGATTTTGCTCTTTTGCTGGATTTGAATGGTGCATAGAGGGAGCCAGCACAAGGTGAGCAGCAAGGAGGGGGCTGCCCATTCGTACGTAGTAAACTGCTTATCAGCTCATGTCTTCTCCAAAAAGGAAAGACTAAGTTCTGTTCCAAGGAAACAGATGCTTACAATGTTCCTACACTTGCCACAACAGAGCCATAGAGTCTGCTTTTTGGATCATTGTTTTTAAATAAATTACTCTTTGATTTCAGGTCTGATGAGTTGGTCTGCTTACAAGACAGCAACACAAAGCAATAGAATGAGAGATTTTGTTCTTTCTTCTCTCATGGCTACTGTTTGCTAGCTTTGTTTTGCCTGAAACACATCAGAGTGTCCAGATAGTGGCAAGAGTATATCTGTACTGGAATGTCTAATGAAAACTCCTTGTGGCAGATGAAGCTTTCCACCTTGCTCCCTGACATTACCATAATCATCGTGAGCATGCTAACAATGCTTAGGAAAAGAAATTGACTGAATGTGGAAAAATGTGGGGGGGCTATAGAAGATTTAGTTAGTGTTGGTTAACTTTGGCTAACCAACTGCCTTTTTTAAACTTACAGGAACTAGTCATTCAAATGGACAGTTGTAATTGTCCTGAAGTAGTATAGGCATTCCAAGGAGCAAAGTGTAATAAAAGCTAATAAGCACTTAAGAGCAAAGGAATAACGGTGATACCGACAAATCTACAGGCCAGTGTATGCAATACAATGGCTTAGATGACAGGCAGTTTTATCTGAAACTAGCTCAGCATACAAATTAAAAATCCATCCATAACTTCTCCTAGAACTTTTCTTGGTGCTTATAATTTGGATATGTTTTCTCTCTAGTAGGGGTTTTTCTCCCCATCTACTGGAATGGTAATGAGAATTTCTCACTTGGATATCAAGAGCCTAAATCCTTCCTGAGGAGCCAAACAAGAGTCAGTCTTTGAAGCTGTCTCCCAGCACAGGGTTGGACAAGTGATAGTGCTACTTTCAGTGCATTGTAATCACATACTTTCTGTATTGACTTTGCTGTTGACAGGGTTTGCTGATGTCATAACTCATAGTTATGGGTCTGTGATGAAAAAACTTAGAATGGATTTCCAAACCTTTCCATAATAAATGCAAGAGATTGGTAAGGAAAACTGCATAGACAAACCAGTAGTAGTTCCAACTTAGTACACAGAAACTTGTTCTTCTCACTTAAACTTTTCTGTGTGCTAGTAAATTTCAGCAGTTTGTTAACCACTGTTCATGAAAGGATAGAAATATTGTGTCACATACAAAGCACCACCTAAGACTTGAGTCAGTTATCTTCAACTTTTTGGGGTTGAAGAGCAGAAAAACTGGCCATCAAAAAACAGTCAGAGCAACAGCTTAAAATGTCTCTTTGATCGTGCAAAATGCCCTCGCGCAGCACCTAATTATTTGCTTGTGTTACAGAAAGCAATAGACCTTGCTAGCAAGGCAGCACAAGAAGATAAAGCAGGAAACTATGAGGAAGCCTTCCGCTTGTACCAACACGCTGTGCAGTATTTTCTCCATGTTGTTAAATGTAAGTGTAATGTATTGGATGATTGAGTTTAGTAGTCAAATTGCCCAGAGTAATCTCTTATGTTGACATCAGTATTTAAATTTTTACTTTCATCATCAGTTGATAACTTGCTAATTCTAGTTTGACTGAGGTCATATATTTTGCAGCTTTTGCCTTTACTGTGTTGTGTGCTTGCTCCATTCTCATAAGAAATCAGATTATTTTTTACTTGTGTTTTGTTTTGGGTTTTTTTAAGACAGGGAGGCAGGAGTTTGCTGTCTCTCCTCTGGACTTCTGTAGCAATTTTGAGGCTGGCCACTGTGCATGAAAAAATGTGACAATAAGTACAGGGATCCCTGTATTTCTGTTGTGCTGCAAAACACGTGTTACACAAGAAGTCTTTGTTGTATCTACAGAGCATTTTTTGCTCTTAACTTATGCCGCTTGCATTTCTACAACCTCTCTGCTGGCATTTTTTGCTCCTTAATGTCATAGTCTTGCTGTTCATCTTGGCCAACAAAATGTATGAGATGGATTTGTACGTTGTAATTTTTCTTCAGTTTCCATATTGTCATAATTATTGTTTTATGCCTTTCTTTTCACACTTCTGTGTACCTTTTGCATCCTGTCCAGTGTTTGTATGCAAGGAGTGGGCTTTCTTAATGTAGGTACAGCCCTAATCCAAGTGGGCTAGGGTTGCTCACCTGACATAAGTGCACTTAGATCTCCATGATTTGAAAAAACCACTATTTTCTTTATAATCACTTAGGATAATTCGTGTTTATCACTTCCTATCCATTTATATCTTACAGACCTTATCAGAATATCACTTTCTATTCTCTTAACAATGCTGATGTACTTTTGGAAACTTAACACATAAACCTAACGTTAAATTTTTATCGCTGATTTGAAATACTGTAATAGTGACTAAGAGAACAGTGTGGCTGTTGAACCACACCTAACTCTTTCAGATGTTTTATGTAATGTTTTTTCTTTATGATGTGAACATCTTTTAAAATTAGCAGGCTATGGAAAAATAAAGTATGTTTCTAAATAAAAATTGCTTAGCACAAGCAGCTTCTTGATGAGCTATTTTAGAAAAGGAGTTATTAAGACAGTCTATAGCAGCTTGAAAGGCTGACAGAAAAGCTTCCAGTACAACTGTCCTTAATCCTTTACAGTCAAATTTTAAGCCAAAGCGACGTTCAGGTGTATATTTGATTTCTGGTAGGTGATGACATCCTTCCTGTCACTTCTTTCCATGGTATAGTGGAAAAATAAGTAGTTGAGGTGTTTGGTTGTGTGGTGAGCCCTGAGAGAGGTATACTGACAAGATATAAAGAAGACAGAGATTTCGTCTTGTTTTCTGATTGATGCACATGTGTTTTGCTGTTAACAAAGCATTGTTTCTCTTCGAACTCTTAGATGAAGCACAGGGTGATAAAGCAAAACAGAGCATTAGAACGAAATGTACAGAATACTTGGACAGAGCAGAAAAGCTGAAAGAATATCTGAAAAAGAGAGAAAAAACTGCACCAAAACCAGTTAAAGAGTCTGGTCCTACTGATGGAAAAGGGTATGTTTTCGGAGAAGGTAAAGCAAAATACTTCCTGAACTCAGCTTATTCTAAAATTCAACTCTTCAAAGATAATTTTAACTAGTGTTTTTGAAATGCTTCAGGTGACTACTAATGCTGAAATAGTGGGCTAATAAAAGAAAAATAACATGAATTAGCATCACCGGCATTTCTGTGCTTGCTTACTAAAATGCGCGAACAGTTGCATGGGAAATTCAATGAAGAATGGAAGCTGCTTCAGACTAACGCAAGCTTATCGGATTTAATGGCAATAAGCCTGATGACCCTTAAAATTTTTCTACATGTAAATACTAACTAGAAAATAAATTCAGACTGATGATTACTGTGGCCCGAGTTTGATCTGTCTCACACCTGATAAGAGGTGCAAAGCTCTATGTAGGTTGAAGATGGACTGAATCACTCTAATGCCTTGCTGCTGCCTAGTCTCTTCACTGCTTTCCTTTCATTAGATTTGTTTTTCATTTTGCATATTGGAGAGCTGAACGAGCAGAGCCACCTGAACAAGCAGAGTCTCTTTTGCATTTGCTACTGCCTTTATTGGGATTGGAGAGAGGAATGGTTCAGGATGATACCTTCTGGTGGGATTGCCCTTTTTAGCAGTCCTGAACAGCTAGAGTTGCTCAGTTGTCTCTTGAAGCTTCACCTGATTTTCAGTCTCCTTCATTGTCTACTTGTCTCATCAGTTTTATTTTTTGAGCTGTACTGTGTTCTGCTGGTTTATAATAGAAGGAGTTGGTAATATCACAGAGGCTACATGTATTTTCAAGACCTCCACTCCAGTTGCTCACTATCTAGTCTCTTTTTTTCCTTCTTTAACTTCCAGTTTCCTTTGCTCTGACAAGACGAGGATGTAGAGTTTCATAGTACTAGATGGAATTGACCAAGTCCTGTTGCAATTCCAGATAGGGGATAAGTGCCAATGTCTACAAATAAACCATTTTAGTGCTTCCATGTTGCTCGATACAAGGGCTTTTGTTTCCTAGAGGCTGGATCAAAGCATATAGAAGTGTGTTAAAAGGGCTCAGACCCGTAAGAGGAAGTCGAAATCGTGAGGAGAGTGAATTAGAAAGAATGTGGTATAGAAAAGCAGGAGTACAATGTTGTAAACTTGGTAGAGATCTGAAAGCGTCTCAAGGTTTCTTTCATTCTTCAGACTGGTGGTTTTTCTGCTTTTTGCATTCTGATTTTTATCCTAAGACAGTAGTGTCTTTTACTTTATTTCAACATTTTTTCTTGTTTCCAAATCAGGAATGACAGTGATGGAGAAGGGGAGTCAGAGGATCCTGAAAAAAAGAAGCTACAGAATCAACTTCAAGGTAATTTTGAAGCATCCTTTTCTTTAAATAGGGGTGGCTTCAGTCAAGCAAATTCCTATATTTTTGCCACCTAAATGTTATGGATTAACTTACTGCCTGTAAGTGGCTCAACTAGTATGTACTCTTCACATACAAAAGCGTAGTCTTTATGGAAGTATGGGTTTGTATGCCATGAAATTATACAGTGACAATGTTGAAATTTATCTCCTGCACCCTGTGCTTCATGTAAAAATTGTACCATTTATCAGGACAGCATTTTCCAAAGGGAGAAGTTGCAAGATCCCAGGTAGCTATTGGCTAAACTGAATCAGTATTTTTTACTCTTAAGTGCATTAGAGTATTGCCTAGAGGCTAAGGTAACAGACATCATACAAACACTTAGTGTAAGCAGGACCATTTTCACAAAAAAGCTTGTGCTCAGGTTTAGGAGTTGAGAACATGAATTCTTGCTTGTTTATAGTAATGGGCAGCATGTTTTCATATGCAGTGATGAAGCTGTCCCAGTTGAGTAACATAGTAGTTCGGGTTTTTGAACTCAAATGCTGAATACAGTCAGTGATGCAATGTGTAGCAGTTACCAGTAGTTTTGTACAAAGTGAAAAAGAGGCTTTGTTTGATGTTTATTATTTAATGGTGAAGAATTGTTCAGAGCTTCCCTGCCAGAAGGTCCTTATGGATCTGAAGAAACTTCATTGTTCTCCCCGTATTTTTCAGTGTAACAAAGATCAATTGCATTTACCAGATTTCTGACTCTGTGATTTCAGGAGCTATTGTATCATATTTGGAAACTGTGCCATGCTTTTTCTACTTCTCTACACATTTATTTAATCCTATGCACAGTTCTATGGAACAGTTTCCTATATTTTAAAATGACAGAAAAATTAGGAGCGTTGGACTCTTATCCTGTCTCTCACTATAAAGACTTAATTTCTTCCCACATGAATTTGAGCTTCAGTTCTTACTTCAAGAAATAGTTTCTTGCACCCACCACTTCTTTGATACTTTCTAGAAAATGACAGCATTCTTGCTTACACATTGATTGCTTGAAAGTCTGAGGTGTGAGATCCTTGGTACCTTTAAACTTAACACAGGAGTCTGTTACTCAGATAACACAATCTCTGTGCAGCCTTCAAATTGCTCATCTTCATTTTGCGTCCCAAAACAGCCACAGAAATTTCCTGTATTTAATTTTGCTGCCTTGTTACTCTTAGCTAACTTTGCCTTATGGAACTTTCCCAAATCTATGAGTATTTATCAAGATTTTAATTATAATAGCAACTTGGCTTATTGTGGGAGAAGTGACCAGTAACATTCAGACTGGATAGTAGTTGTGGGTCTATTGTCATGTACTCTTTTTTAAAATTTTAAAGACCTTTTGCACTCCATTGCTTAATCTTCCAGCTATTAATTTACACCTACAAAATTAGGAAGCCTACAATTCCAGTTCCATTTGTGTCCTGGTACAGGTGATCTCTTACAGTGCAGTAATTTCAGTTACCATGGTATGTCTGGTGCAGATAACTCTGATATTTCAACTTTGAAATAATCTCCTGTTCCTATCTGAACTGTTACCTGTTCTGCTAATTGTTTTAGTGATGGAGCACATAGTTCTGTTTACTTTAAGAAAAACTGAGATGTAATCAACCTATCAAAAGAATTTAATGCATGGGAAGTGGGTGGTTGAATTAATTCCAGTATATAGATTGCAAGCTAAGACAGTTTGCAATCAACTTTCTCTATAATATTTTTAACATCTTTAACAATATGATGTTGCTTTTGGACTCTAAATTCCAAATTGTTAACAATTGCAACTGTTAACAGAAATTGTTCATTTCAATCTGATGGAAAAGGGACGCAGCAAAAGAAAAAATCTCAAAGGAGATACTTAAAGTAAGCAAGTGTTATTTGCTTTATTCATTAGCCAGTGAGCAAGAGTAAATTTTCAATCCTGTAGAAGAAAAAAAGCCTTAAAGTATTTCAGAGCTCTGAAGGCATAAGGTGAAAGTGTCAAGAAAATAGCTGGTGAAAGCCAATTGTGAAATTATAGAAAGCCCCTTGTAGAGAAATAGGGCAACTGAAACTTTCAGTGTGTTTGAGTACTTAGATAAGCATTGGGTTGGTTGGCATTTGTTCATCTGAGAAAATTTCTCTTACCCTTTGGATTTGCCTTGGCTAGGATTACAAGATCTAATACTCAGTCACTAGCTCAGATCCAAGTTGCCCCATCTAAAAGTAGTCAAGACAAAATCATTTTTAGCATGTCAGACTAACCAATCTGAAGTCTGAAGAGAAGGCTAAATTACAGCTCAGTTGGCTAAAATCAAGCTGAACTTGTTGATTGAGCAAGATGAGACTTGGTGATAAACTTTGAGAGAACATGGCTAGATTAAGAAGATAACTTCTTCTGCAGCTAGGCAGGCCCCATATAACCTTTCTGATGCTTTCTGCCCTAGCTCTCAAAACTCTTTACCATTAGATGGTCTGATTGCTTGCTGCACATCTGGAGATACCCAACAAGTTACTTTATCTGCTGGAGAATCTTATAAATCCTGGGCTAGTGTAGCTACATGCAAATTTTTCAGGAGGTACAACGGTGGTTTAGTGAGGTCATGGTGCCTGGGTACCTATTAGAGAAGGTACTCATCTGTGACGACTAAGCACACATTTGCTGGTCAGTAATGGACTAGCTTTGACCATTGCAGGACTTCCACTAACTCTCGAGTATTCTGGTTATCTATGGTTTATTGTGGTAAAACAACGTGATGGATTTCTGTAGAAATAACATCCATTTGACTAATAGTATTCAGTGTTTATATCTACCGAGAAATGCCTTGGGTTTACTCAGTATGGACATGGGCATAGATTTCTTAATTATTTTTTTTCCAAAATAGAATTTGTTGAAGTTGTGAAAAGATATGTGCATCACTAATTTATACAATCTTTTCTTATAGGAGCAATTGTTATGGAGCGACCAAATGTCAAATGGAGTGATGTTGCTGGCCTTGAAGGTGCCAAAGAAGCACTTAAAGAAGCAGTGATCTTGCCCATTAAATTTCCGCACCTGTTTACAGGTCAGAATTACAGCATTTGTTTGCTACTGGCCAGTCAGGACCGGCACTGGGGTCTAAGAAGAGTGTTATGCCAATATATCAGAGACCCAAACTGAGCTCTTAACAGAGAGATTGTGATCCATCTGACAGAAGTTTCATGGGTAGATGTGGAAAACTCTGAGTAAATTAGAGGGGCTTCATCAAAAAAATAGGTTCAGTCTTTCTACAGTATTTTGAAGACTGCTGGTTTCTCTGTTGCAGGAAAGAGAACACCCTGGAGAGGGATTCTCCTGTTTGGACCACCAGGAACAGGGAAGTCTTATTTAGCAAAAGCTGTCGCAACAGAAGCAAACAACTCTACCTTCTTCTCAGTATCTTCCTCTGACCTTGTCTCAAAGTGGTTAGGTGAAAGTGAAAAGTAAGTTGGAGTTGCCAGAGGTCCAGGAAAACATTGGCAAGAAGAAATTAATATAGAGCTAGTTGCTGTAAAGAAATTGAATTTGAGGGAAGGGTCATGTCTTTTTAAAAACAAACTTCATGTGTTTCTATGCTTCATGCTGCAGTGCCATGTAAAGATATCACGTGCTGCATTTTGTGCTGCTGCAGCTGGACCTCTCTTCAGTGCTCAAGATAGTTTTTAAAACTAGCTCAGAAAGGTTTTGGGAGCACCATGGAGCTCATTCCCTTTCTGAACTCAGCTGTGATCGCAAGCTACATCAGTCTGAAGTGTTGGGGTACTCTGCCTCTTGGCATCTCCCCACTCATCTGTCCCAGCGGCTGTGCCGTTAACACATGGCATTTCTTTGTCCATACGGAGGTGTTTTTTCTTTATCCTGATTTCAAACAAAATCTGGAAGACATAAGAGACTTGCGAAAATAGATTGAAGGAGAGGAGCAGCCATGAAAGAAAATTTCATGGTTCCCCATGCTAACTCGTTTGTTACTATGGGATATGTGAAGAAGACCAGGAAGCCTGAAGTGACATGTTGGCTGCAGTCTAGAAGTGCAGGAATTTGTCCGTCTAGGCTTCCAGTGAAGTTTTCCTGAATTAAGAAAAAGCTCTGGGTTTGTTGTACAGAAAGGACTTTCCTATGATGATGAGAATACTTGTCAAAACCATGCTTTAATAGTTTGAAGTGTGGGACAACTGAGCAACACTATTTAAAGTTGATAGGATGAGAAAGAAAGGCCATTACATAAAGTGTTTGAATGGGGTTTTTTTCCCCAAAAAGCTGGAAACCTTAAGCTGCCTTTCTTCTGTTGCAAAAGGAATACAGAACTGGAGTCCAGCTTGGCATTTTTTCTGTTTGGCTTCATTTGAGACTATTGCCTGAGATTTAGTGCTGGTAATGTGAAGAATTTTCCAGCATGTTCCTATTTTCCTTTTTAACTCAGTAAAATGTGTTACTAAGATATGGCTGGGGTTTTTGGGTTTTTGTTTTTTTTTTTTTTTGGCAAATCAACTTTTCTTGTCATATAAAAAGTATTTAGTAAAGTTGTATAAAGTAAATGTACATGTTATTTCTTACGAAATCTCTAGAGTTAATCTGATTAGGTTACTAATCTTAAATAAGAGAAAGCCATTTTCTTTTGAGTCTATCTAGAGTGGTGGTTTTGTGTAGTCCAGGCTCTCTTGTAAAAATGTAAACTGAAAAAGGGCTTTTTCTTGCAAAACCATGCCTGGAGTACTCTAAAATGTTTCACCTCCCCTTTATGCTAGGCTGTCTCACTCAGTATAATGCAGAGTCTTGGAGCTGGAAGAATGTTGTATCTTTGAGTAGCTTTATGTTAATACTTTTTTTTTTTAGCCTTCTCTAAAGGAAGTGACTGTATCATAATCTTAAGTTATGTGTTTTTACTAGTGTAATAATTGAGATAACTGAAGCTGTTTCCTTTTTTAAGATTAGTGAAAAACTTGTTCCAGCTTGCCAGAGAAAACAAACCTTCTATTATCTTCATTGATGAGATAGATTCCCTGTGTGGGTCAAGAAGTGAAAACGAAAGTGAGGCTGCTAGACGGATAAAAACAGAGTTTCTAGTCCAGATGCAAGGTAACTTTACTTGGTTTTCTGAATCAGTCAAAGGAATTAAGATACATATTTTAAGCGTAGCTTGCATGAGAACACTAAAAAGATCTGCAGTTCCACCCTCTTAAATTTTGACGATGTTTTGAAACAGTCTCTGTTTATCATCTAAACAGTGAAATTATTTCTGCCCTGATATAGGGGTTGGTGTTGACAATGAAGGAATCTTGGTCTTAGGAGCGACAAACATACCCTGGGTTTTGGATTCTGCTATCAGGAGACGGTATGATGGCATTTTTTTTCATGGTATGAAATTTGCAACTGTTGTGAGGGTTCAGTCTGAGACTACTTGAGATAGTAATCCAGCTCATGTTTGCAGACATGGCTAATGTTCTACAACTCAATTCCGTGAGATGGACTGAGCCAAACTAATAGCCCCTTGCCCCTTTAAAAAGGTAGGTTGTTCACTCTTATATTTGCCCTGTAGTTTATTTGATTTCTTGGTTAGCTGATTGTGCTTGAGCAAGCAGAAGACTATTCTGCTTCCTTGTTGGTTGGTTTTCTGGTGGGTGTGGAGGACAAATTACAAAATATGCACCTCAGAAGGGCAAGAAGGGGGTAGAGCTTTCCTTTTCAGCTGTTAACAAACTGTTGAATAGCTTGAGATATTTCATGGAAATGTAGCCTTATGTTACAGAGAAACACTATGTTTTTCCACGGGTCAGGCATAATTTGTCACCTTTCAGTGTATGTTTTAACTGCTTTTTTGTAGATAAAGGGCTTCGATGCCTGTGTCTGATTAGCTGGATCTTTCTTTGAACTGGAAAGCAGTAGTGGACAAATACAGCTATGTGACAAGTATGATTATGTTGTGATGAGGACACAGCTTGGATAATGGTCATTTTTGTAGGCTAAAGAAACATTACTTTTTTGTGACTGTCACTGACTTTTATTTATATACTTAATTCAAGCTGGCCATACTTCGATTGGGGGTTGGACCAGGTGACGTCCAGAGGTCGCTTCCAACCTGTATGACTACAGTTTTGTGTGAGACAGATTTAGAGGTGAACGTGTTGATTAAAATTTCAAGTCATTCTTGAAATTCCAGTTCTGGGGTCCACAGTACAAGACAGACATGGACCTGGTAGAATAGGTCCAAAAGGGGGCCATGAAAATGGATCAGAGGGCTGGAACACCTCTCCTGTGAAGAAAGGCTGAGAGAGCTGGGGTTGTTCAGCCTGGAGAACAGAAGGCTCGAGGGAGACCTTATTGTGGCTTTTCAATATATAAAGGCAGCTTATAAGAAAGACGGAGAGATGGTTTTGTTTTTTTTTTTTTACCCAAGGCCAGTAGTGACAGGACAAGGGGCAACGGTTTTAAACTGAAAGAGGGTAGGTTTAGATTGGACATAAGGTAGAAATATTTTACAATCAGGGTGGTGAGACACTGGAACAGGTTGCCCAGAGAAGTTGTGGATGTCCCATCATTGGAAGTGCTCAAGGTCGGGTTGGATGGGGCTTTGAGCAACCTGATCTAGTGGAAGATGTCGCTGCCCACAGCAGGGGGGTTGGACTAGATGACCTTTAAAGGTCCCTCCCAACCCAAACCATTCTCTGATTCTCTGAAGTGTGAAAGAGTAGCTGTCTAACTCTTGTCCATAAGACTTAAAGGAACTTGTACAACAATGGCAGTAATCAAATTAATTTTTCATAGATTTGGCCCACTTTGTCATGTATATCAAGTTAACTGTGTTATACAGAATTTGGAGTTGCTCTTATTTTGTTGGTGGGAGGTAATCCCCACTGTGAGAACAGATAATTTAGTTGGAGACTGTAGAAAGTGGTTGTGTCAGTTTGTTATCAGGCAGTTCTTTCTTTCAGTGTGAAAACTGTTCAAATATACTTCAACACTTAAAGACATTCTCCCCTCAATTTTTTCTTTTAAAACACAAACTCTGCTGGAGAGAATCTGGAAAAACTTTAGTCTGAAGAGAAGATCTTTGTCATGAAAAGGAAGTAGTGGTTATATTCTGGATGTTAGCTTATGTAGCTACAGTATTATTTATGAGAACAAGTTGTTGAATATTTGCCTTAGATTTTTTCTTTTAAGGTTTATAATACTGAAACTTCTTCTTTGCAATAGTGTTAGGAACAAATAATATAGTTACTTGCATAAGCTTTTTTCCACTGTGCACCTGAATGAGCTAGCATCTGTGGAACATTTTGGTTTTTCTTTTTTAAAACAGGTTTGAGAAGCGTATTTATATTCCTTTACCTGAAGACCATGCCAGGGCTGCAATGTTCAAACTTCACCTTGGTTCAACGCCAAATCTCCTAACGGAATCAGATTATCGAGAGCTTGGAAAGAGAACTGATGGCTATTCTGGTGCAGATATAAGCATCATTGTACGTGATGCACTGATGCAGCCTGTTAGAAAAGTGCAATCAGCTACTCATTTTAAAAAAGTAAGTAGGAATCAAAAATTTTTCGAGTTACTTCTTCTCTGAGAACTATCTTAACTTGAAAATTCCTTGCAAGTAAAGTGAATTTGGTTTTGGTAATACTGCACGCTTATGAATGTCCTTTTTTATCGACCAGGGAGAACTTGGGTATTCCCCCTCTTATTTTTCCTTCCCCCATCCCCCCCGCCCCCCTCCAGTCCTGCCGTAAGTCTGGTGGAGCTAGTTTCTGGGTATTCATGCTGTGTAATCCAAGCTCTGATGACTCTTCACGACTCTAGGTAGTGTGAAAAGCATTCAGTTTGAAGTTTGACTTAAATGGGAATCTTACAGAGGTGCTCTTTTTCTGGATCAAGTTATGTGGTTCTTCGTGTTTTTCTAGCATGTTAAAATAAATGTATCCCTCATCCACGTGGGAATAGGTGGATTATAATTAAGCACATTCTGCTTACTTGGCATACTTTTCAAACTGAAAAATTAAGGTTCTTGTAAAATTCTGGTAAAAACATTGAATCTGTTACTTGCGACAGTAGTAAAATGCAAGACAATTGAGCAAGGTCTGTGTTTCATTGTTTAGGCAGCATGCAGCATCTTATGGATGCTGCTGTAATGTAAAAACTAGTTGGCACTTACTTAAGTGCACTCTAAAGAGACTATTGAAACTATATTGTTTGGCTGATCTTGCAGTTACCTCTACATACTATGTACTGACTTAAGAAACGTTTCTTCCAAATGTTTGGATCTCAAAAACTTTATCTGACAAAGAACCAACTAGAGTTCTTTAGCACCAGTCTAAATCCATTAAATCTGGGAATGCTTTTTTTCCCCTGGAGAATTTGCACATATGGGTCTTGTTCAAATTAATCAAATTAATTGTTCTCTATAAATTCTTACGCTCTTAAATGGAAAGGAAAAAAAAAGTGTGATAATGTTACCAATAGTTATAAACAGAGTTCCAAATACATACAACATGTATCGGTTAAATAAAATGATATTTTTCCTGTGTAGTTTTTTTTTTTAGAGTAGACCCAGACTAAAAGTATTTTTTGTTTACATTTTTACTACAAACTTTGATTTTACAGAAATTCATATATCTTGGGTGAAGGTGGGTCAGGGTACTCTGGAGAGGTTTTTGCTGCTGTAAAGGGAAGCTTTTATTTTGTGGCTCCTTAAAAGAGTAGGTGTGGGGTTGGATAAGGTAGGAAAAATTTCACATCTTAAGCTGTCAAGAGATACACACCATGTAACTTGTGTTGGCAGCAGTTCTTGGTCATCTCAGTTACAATTACAATTTTTTTACCAGTAACTCAGCCTGACATAAAAGGGTTAAGGGCCCTAAACTGAAGAGCTACAGTTATTTTGAATTGAAGATAGGCTCTTTTTTCCCATGTAGTTTCTTCCAAGGAACACATTCAGCTTAAGATTCAAAGAGAAAGGAACACTTAAACCCAATATGGTCCAGAATATGAGAGGACTACGTAAGTTTCCAGAGTCTGCATTGAGGAAACCTTTGTCAACTTTGTAGTTATTAAAATAAACCTGCAGCCTGTCATTTTGGTGAGGGGGGAAAAAAAAAAAAACAAACATTTTAAAGGGTTTTTGAGGAGCTTTTTGCATTTTAAGAACAAAACGAGTATTTTGAAATGCTGATTTGGTAAGTTTCTTCTGGGGGCAATTCAGCAGTAACACTGTATTTGCTTAAAAATAAGCAGCTGTTTTGATATATCAAGGATTTTCTAGATGCTTCCTTCGCTTAAGCAGTGATGCCTGAAGTATTTATCCATTGTTGACTTTAAGTGACAATGACATTTCTGGCTAAAGCCTTTTCTTCAAATTTGGAAGAATCTGAGGCATGTCTTGGACTACCATGGAGCAATGAAATAACCTCAGTTGTCATAGTTTGCGGAGCAACCCAAAAGCAATTCTTACCTTTTATCTCCTTTTGCCCCCAAAAAATGAAGGAAAAAACCCCACAACTGCAGTGCTTTGGGGGCTCTGACATAAGCCAAATTAATTCCACTTGTGTTGTTAGTACTTTAAGTGGATGCGATTTCCTATTTTTATAAGCAAAATCGTAGCTTTATTGTTTTCATCATAGCAGAAAACTTGCCCCAGTTAAACAGTGCGTTCCTCAATTATTACTAATTCATTGTAAACCATTCCTTGCTCTGTGTGATAATACAGATTTGTCAGAGTGCATTTTGAATGTTACAATCTGCTTTTCAGCATCGTGCCTTAAAGGCAGTTTGGAATAGCAAATCTAGTTCTCTGCTGTTAAAAATAGCCACTTAGTGTGTTGTCTTTCAATCTTTGCATATGTTTTGTGTTCCTGTGGATGTGTGATGCTTCAGGTAATGATGAAGGAAAATGCAACCGTGGGTCCCAGATAACGTGTTGCAGAAAGGGAACAGACACCTGTTGGGGCTTTTTTGGGTCTGTCCGTGTGTCTGGAAAAAAAGGATGGTTTCTGTTCTCCCACTAGATGGCCCTGTTTTCTACCGAGTGCTGCTGAGGTGGTGTCAGAAAAGGTGCTCAGAACTTTGTAGTGCGGTATGTCAAAGATTACAAAGCCATCTCTGGCTTCCTGACTTGAGGGGCACTTGAGGATAACTGTTGAGAAGTTTTAGAATGCTAGTGATGAATGTACTCCCAAAGTGACCAGGGACTAGGAAGAGTGGTCTTCTCCAACTAGATTTCCTGGCATGTTAGTTTTCCACAGAAATCCTCAACCTTAGGAGGAAGCAGCTCCTGGGATTTGACCTGATGTGAATATAAGTATCTGGCTACAGCTGCATGTCTTCAAAGTGAATGATGCCAGTACATTTATACAATTTCTCTTTCACAGGACATGTCTTCCCAATGGGTGGGACACCTGTATAAAATCAAGGAATATTTTTGCTCTAAAGATGCTGTTCAGCTTCTGGGTTTTGTCTTTAAAATTATAATTCCTATAAACTGAGTATTTTCTTATTTTTAGGTAAAAGGACCATCAGTGTCTAATCCAAATACGATGGTAGATTTGTTCACCCCTTGCTCTCCAGGTGATCCTGAAGCCATAGAAATGACATGGATGGAGGTTCCAGGTGATAAATTACTGGAGCCTCAAGTTTCCATGGTAGGTATTCTTTTGTATTGTATTGTATATTTTTGCTTTGCAGAACTCTGAAAAGACTTAAAGGTAAAGACTCTTTTTCAAATGGTTATGCAAGGCAACTGGATGAGTTCTTTGTTTTCAGAAGTGCTGGACATACCGGATAACACTTGAATTCCCAACATACAGCGCTACAGGACAGCATGTTTGTGAAAAAGCCAGCTTTCTATCCCTGATAAGCATATCTTTCTTATTCTTCTTGTTTGCTGGCATGCAGCTGCTGTCCTTTCACCCATAGACAGCATCTGGCTCTTCCATTGTTCTTTAACTTGTCTTTTATTCATTTAAAACCTTTGGAATCTCTGTCGCATGATGTACTTCTTTTCCATCACTCTGTAGCATTAATATTGATACTGGGAAATGGAAAATTATGTTCAGTGTAAATTGGGAAGTGATGTGCTGTAGGTAAATATTGGCTGTGAAATAAATGCAAGCATAAACAATAAAATGTAAAAAAGATGGTGGATATAATGGTAGTTTTGGTTAGATTTCATCACAGGTAATACAGGTCTTTCAGTTGTTTTCTTTTTGCATGCTTTGGTCTAAGGAATAAAATATGTCACGTTTGAAATTTTAGTTCACTGTTTAAAAAAAAAAATTGCTGGACGCTTATTCTGTATTTTTCCCCAAGAGCAACAAAAGAAGATTCTGAATTTAAGCACAATATTTGAGGGAAGGACTTGATAACAAATCTGAGCTGCTGTCCGTTCTTGTGTGCAAATAGTCCTCTAATGAATGGAAGAAAGCAGTGTATTTCATGGGAATCACAAACCTCTAAAACAGTAGGCACTGCTTTGTTAATATAACTGTCACTATATTTCAGAAAATAATTTTCTGTGCATATTTGCACACTGAGGAAGCACAAAAGGTTGTATGCAGGTGTAGGCCTGCCCTAAAACTTCTGCCTGCATGGTCTAAGCGGATTTTTAATCAGTCTTTCCTGGAATTAAACATAACAATTCCTTGTGTGCTCCTAATGGTACCTGGGCTCTGATGCACTGTAGTTGCATAAGCATTGTTTCAGTGTCCAAAATCAGTTCTTGTCCTTAAAAAGATCAGGCTTTAATTCTTTCTAAGCAGGGTATCTCTAGTCTGATGACACAAATCTCAAGTCTAGAAAATCATGATGTTAACTTTTGGTTTTACCCGAAATTGTATAGTAATATGAGGCATCTACTTTTTTCAGTTCCCTTTGGCTAGGACTTGATTAGTTTTCCTGCCCCTTTTTATTCATAGGGTGTTTTAACTGCTGCTTTCAACTTCATAGACCTGTGATTTTTCTGAAATCCATTTTCCAGTATCTAAATATTTATCTAGGAAATTGACTGAATTGAAGAGATGGAAATTACCAGTCATGAACAGTAAAACTTTGCTAAAGATGAATCACAAACTACTGTTCTATATTGTTGGACTATCAAGAGTACATGGGAACATCTGCTTATTTTCCACTTTAAACTGCTGTAGGTAAAGATGGGTTGAAAATAGTAGCTGACAAAAAAAAAAAAGGAAGTTCAGTTCTTTTCCGTAAAAAGAGATGAATAAAACCTGAATGGATGAGTGGCTTAAACCTAAACCTGAGATTCTGGTTTCATTCTTAGAAAACTCACTGACAGTTGTCTGTCTTCACAGGGTTAAAATGCTGCCCCTGTGCAGAAATGTTTAGGCTTACTTAAAGTTTTGTGTAAATAGGAGCTCCTATGGTCATCTTGTTTTAATGGACTTTTTAATGCATATTTGTCTTGGCAACAGGATTGTTAGCAATGGTACTATACTTGTTCCTGAAAACACTTGTTTTCTTTTTTTTTTCCGACAGACTGATATGCTCAGGTCGCTAGCTAGCACAAAACCAACAGTTAATGAACAGGACCTGGAGAAGTTAAAGAAGTTTACAGAAGACTTTGGTCAGGAAGGCTAAACCAAAGATATATGTGGAGCATTAGAACTTTTTTTGCTTTCTTAAGTATTCTTGTGTCTTTGTTGATGGCACTTCAAATAAATGCCAATAAAATCACTTCTTTCTTACTTTGCAGAAGGAATAGAAGATACCTTTGCAAAGACCCTTAAGCTTTTGTATTGTATTGTTTTCCTCAGATGTCTATTAAATGTCTTTTATTGAAAAATAATATGAAAATACAATTTTAGGGTGAGGCAACAAAGTGATGTGGTAAAGTCTATTAAATACTAGAAAACTTTAAATTATTAGTTCAATTCTAGTTATTATATTAGACCTGGGTACAAGTGAGTTTTAAACTCCCAGTAGGCTCAAAAAA
This sequence comes from Fulmarus glacialis, assembly GCF_000690835.1. Classification (NCBI taxonomy): domain Eukaryota; kingdom Metazoa; phylum Chordata; class Aves; order Procellariiformes; family Procellariidae; genus Fulmarus; species Fulmarus glacialis. The sequence continues at coordinate 18,367 of NW_009200251.1, forward strand.
CCCTTTTTTGAGGGGTGGAAGACAACATACTTGTCGGGTGTTTTCAGTATCAGTCAATCAGCCTACATATTAATTGCTATCATTTCATTTAGAAAAATGCAACAAAATTTGCTAATTAAGCATACTGCAAGTGTGGGTTTGCTATTAAAGTAAGAAAGAAAACACTGTGAGGATAAGACTACATGGGCCAGTACTTTGTTTAAATACTGCTGGAACTGGTATTTGGCTTTTTCTGCTATGCTGTGTTAAAATTTTGCCTTAAATGGCAAGCTGTTGTTTTTAACTTTACTAGCTGATACACACATGTCACTATGCAATTTAGTAGAAGTTTGTTAAATGCAAGTATCTTGGAAGGTTTTTTGCTGGCTGTTCTTGTTTTTTCAAAATTTGGATTTACTTTCTGCCAGGAGTTTGACTAAAGTTAGAAGAAAGCATTAGTAATGTCATGTAAGATTCCACATGTCGAGGCTGGCAAGGTATAGGTAGTCTCTGGAGAATGTATAGGAGGTATTTTGGGAAATAGCGTACTTTCACATGCGAGGAGAGTATAACAGATGTTTTAGCCACAGACTTTCCATTGATAAATTAACTCAGAACCCTATTGGTAACTATTGCATATAGGTTATATCAGTTTAGTGCTTAAACTTTGAGAGAAGGCTGGCACTTTAGTACAGAAGTAGCACTTCCATTGATCTTTTTCTGAAGAACTACAAATTGAGATGTGCCTGAATGTAACTTACAATGCTACAGTGTCAGCATTGAGTTTGTGCCTTTTAAGTTTGCACTGGCTGTAGATACGAAACATCATTCGGATACCAAGAATGCTCTATATTCCATTATCGTTGTACAACTCTATCCTGCATATGCTTTGTTTAACTTGCATTAAAAGAAATTTGCACATTTGTTGTGTGTATGTTATATATACATATACACATACATGATCATCTTTTGATGGGGTTTGGTTTTCTTTATGTACATATTTTGTGTACTTTATAAATCATAGGATGGGTGAAATTCGCTGTACTTAAATGAAGTAAAAAGGTTATAGTACAACATCAGCTATGTTCTTTGAGTATTTCTTCAATGTTATGTTCAAGAATTTACTGCTTGGTTTTGGTTTTTTTTTAGACATTGGTTTGTATATTTAACAGCTAAACAAAATATTTAGTTAAAAATTCTTCGATCTGCAAGGTGCTGAGATTTTGTTTACTAACATGATGAAACATGAAATCATTTAGTTACACACAGCTTTACCTTTGTCTTACGTTGGAACATGTAAAGGTGAATCAGTAGACTGCAAATCTTTTTGTGGACCTTTGTGGGGGCAAGGGGGGCAGGAATTCCAGTGTAGGTGCAGGCAACTGTGGTTAGTAAACTTAATCCTAGTTGCAACAGGATTGCTTTTTCTTCGTTGCCTCTTGTGAACTCTTTAGAAGTGAGCCACATACTGGCAGGGCTCTCACGCAGAGGTTCGAAGCTACTATCCGAAGTACTTGTCTCTTGACCTTTTTAAAATGAGAGTCCTTACTGCAATCTTAAAATTCTCAGGAACTTTTTTTTGTGGTAGGCTGATTTGTCCTATGGGTTTCCATAATCTTAACTGTGTAATCCCTTATCTTTAATGTAGAAGAAAAGTATACTGTATGTTTTAAATTTACATCTTGCTGCTTGCTCAGTTGTGGGATGACATCTGTAACAGCATTAATGTTTGATGTTTAAAGTTGTTTTTAGAAATATATTCCAAATAAATATTGCTGCTTAGGATTGCAGCTACAAGGACAACTTTTTGGTTTGTTACCTTTGTAAAATGGGAATAAATTAATATATATCACAGAGCTTCCTAGCTAAGTTATCCCAGAATAGATGATAGCCAAAGGGGGGGGTGCGAAATCACTTTTTAGTTTTCAGTGTTAATCGAAAATACATTAAAAAATTTATGAAAGATCATATTTGCTTTACATAATCAAAACCTCTGTAAATACCGGATAAATTAGTTGTGCATTTTTTATAAGGTCTGATGTATGACTCATCTTTGGCTGGTTAGCTTACAAATTTTTTTCCTGACTTCTGGTGTTACTGCTTACTCTGACTGCAATATGAAAAAATGTCATTTTCTTTCCTTCCTGTGGGTAAAATAGTTTTTCAATTAAATCAGTTGTATATGTGCTTGTTGTGTTTTTCACAGATGGTTTCTTCACATTGACATTAAACTTAGGATTTCCTGTCACTTGTGGTGTACATCTCAATGCATATACTCATAGGGTTAGAAAAGCTCAGTAAATTAACTTCTTGTATTTTTTTTCCCATGTTGCCTGACTGACCTCAAATTCCAGAGTCATCTTTCTTCCCCCACTTACCTGTTGGCTTTGTTTTGCTATTCTCTAGCACAACAAAAACATACAAACCTCCTTTTTTTGTTTGATTGGTTTTGTTTTTCAAATTATCTGCTGGTCTTCGAATATGCTTTTATTTTAATTAGTGGAGCAGAACACATGTAGCTGAGGCAGACACTCTTGAATCAGCTTTTGTTCATGCTCCCGTCTGCCAGGCGTGTCTGATCATAATTTTGCCTTTTTGTCAACTGAAGCAAAAAAGCTGCTGTATGTTCTCTGGTCAGACATTTTGATCCACTTTCTGTGTTTATTTAGTCTTCTTCCTAATAATATATTCTTTATATTTATACTTCCAAATATATTTTTTCATGTTATTTCTGAAGATTATCTTGACAGGAAGCTTTCTAACAGTTCTGAATTCGTTGAAATATGCAGGAACACCTTTATTTTGCTGTTTACTCTTTCCTTCCTCCAGAATGACGAGCTTGTTTCATGATTGGCTTCCATACATGTTTTTGGTCTTAACCAGATTCATCCTAGTAATCATGGTTGACTTAAAGCCATTCCTGTAACTTACATAAACTATTGCAGGAGCTTGTGGACTGTTTCCTACTGTGCTGCTTTTCCCACAGATATCTAATTCTTACCAAAACATTGTTCCTTTTATTCTTGAGCAGGTAGCTTTTGTTGTAGCTCTTGTGGCATAGCTCCAGTGCTTTCTCCTTCGATTTTTCTTCAGTTTTTTATTAACAATATTAATCTAGTGATTTTATTCCACAAATCCCATCATCATAATTAGCTGTGTAAAAACACTTAATTGTTCGTTCATCCTCTATCCTGCCATTGTGTACTGACAGCCCAGGTATTAGATAAGCTTATCGTGTTATTTGTCTTCTGGTCCCTGTGACCTAATTACAATTCTTCTTCTCCCTCCCTACCTCTACATAAACACACGCCCTTCTGATGGTAGCTTTTTGACTAGGTCACTGTTTTGTGCCATTTTCTGTTTATTCACCTTTGCAACCCTTACCCTACCTAAGAGGCTCCAACTTGATGAATGAACGCTCAAGGATACTTCTTCCCTTCATCATATCAACTCAGTGTTTGGGGACGCCGGAGTCCATCTGTCCGTACCATCTGTGCACGGTACCTGCTAGGTGTACAATCTGCTGGTCTTTTGCAGAAATACTTGACATTTTAGGGCTCCCTTGTTTGGACTTCTCAACCATTAGTCATGAAAACAAAATACGATGTCCTCTCTGCATCATAGCAGGAGTTAAGTCCTCTTCTAAAAAGGCTCTGGTTGTGTTTTGAGACATCTCCAGGAAGTAAGTCACCAACACCTGAGCCGCAGGTCTAATGTTGATAATGGAGCCAGGGTTTTCTTTCCTGCTTGGTGACCTATTACCAGGCACTGTGCCATGAATTGGCAAGACTTGCTTTTGCTTGCCCTCCCTCCTCCTCTGCTGCCTCAGCTAATTTAAATCTAAGCTATTCAAGGCAGGGACTTTGCTTTCAAACATGCTCAGTGTCACATGCGTTCTGTAAACTATAAACAATAATTTCCTCTGACTCACTCTGCTGTTGGCTGATGATTGTCCACAGGTAATTTGTTACAAAAATCTCAGCCGGAGTAGTTGCCTTCTACTACTGCTCTGTCAACGTCTTGGCAATAACGAGTCAGCTCGGCGGGGGACTGAGAAAGTTGCCATAAATATCACCATCTCATACAGGAAATACAGTGGCAAATGAGGACTGTTACTTATAGCTGTGACCTGGGCTCTGGAAGAGTCAAGTGAACTCTTTGCCCAATAAAAAGCTAGGAAAAAATGAAAAGTCAAACTATACGAATTCAAATGATCATTTCTCCTCCTTCCCCTCCTTGAAGGCTGGAGTGTAGGCTGTAGCTGGGAGGCTAAGAATTTAGAAAATCTGGAAAAGTAGCTGACTACAGTTTTCAAATGTGCCATTTAAAATGCCGGTTGAAATGCTCGTGCTCTTGCCTGGCTAAGCCTGAGCTCACTTGGAGTTTTAATGATATTTTAATGAATTAATCACAGCCATTAATTGTTCTGTACACAACTAAACAGCAAAGCAATTACTGTTTTTTTTAATCTTTACACCTGCCCTTTTTTTGGTGTGGTCTTGTGTGTTCGTGTCCACCCTTGCTCTGTCTCTGTTTTCTTTTTTAGTTTGTTTTTACCTGCCCGAAAACCTCATGCCCATGATGCACGTGTCCACTGTCAGTATGGAAACAAGTGGGTGGTTTGCCTCCCTGACAGCAAAGCTTGTGCAGCTGCAGCATAGCAATAGTGTCCACGGGAGCCACAGGGCCTGCTCACAGAGCCTAAAATCTTCTCACTGTCCTTCATCTTCCCAGTTCCTTCACCAGCTTCAGGGCAGAGAAGGGAAGCCCATATAAATAGATACTGTCATTGCCTGAATGCACAGAGAAGGCTGTGATACACATAGCCATATATGTGAATGCTGGTTACAAACACCTCGTGATGACCCACCAAGTGTGTAACAGGTAGTCACTGCAAAGTTACCTTCATCTAGCATTTGTAGCACTGTGAGGTGCCTGCTCGTTTCAGGTTTAGATAGGCTCAGTCCAGCAGGAAACAAAGTTATTGGAGTGTTTGTTGGGTTTTTTTGGGCGGGCATAGTGGTGGTGTTCTTCCTGGGCAGTCTGAGGCTCTACACAGGGTACATGTGTCTACGGAGACATGTGTGAGGTGAGGGACACCGGTCTGTGCCTCAGATCTCCTGTAGCTGGCACAGGGTGGAAATCGACTGTAGGGAAGGAGGGCAGTGATGTCAATGCTCCGGGCTCCTATGGGGTTTCTGTCCTGTTTTTGTCCTAGGCGTCAGCTGTGTAAAATGGTTTGCACAAGATTTGTAGCTATTGGGCTTATTCTCTTGGGCCTCCTTTCGTGTGAAGCGTGCTCGCTTCACCACAGTGGATACTGGAAACGTGTGATGCCTCTTAGAGGAAGAAAAAGATTTTGATGAGAATTTTCCTTTGATGTGAAATGTTAATTGGCAATCTTTCCTATTGCCTTGTGTCTTTCCTATTGCTTTTGGGTATTCTTCTCTTTCCCCCCCCTCCCCGTTCTTTCTAATTTTGGTTTCTTTCTTTTTTTTGTATGACTTCACACCATTTTTTCTCTCAAGTGGAAGACAAGGCACTGATTCCTTTTTAAATGCTATTTCAAAGCTCTTTACATTCCTCTATTTCTCCAGCTTTTCTACCAAAGCAAGCCTATTTGCAGCAAAGCAAAAGCTGACAGTCTCTCTGATTTCCCTTTTTCCCTTCAAAGCGACAGGGCCTATCTGTACATGCCGTCCTTTCCCCGGCTGACAGCAGGATGGCAATGGGCTGCGCTGTTAGAGGATGGAGACAGACTTGCAGGAGTGCAACCAACTCCAATGGATTTGATAGCAATGCAAGAGGGGGAAGTGGCTGAAAGTGGTAGTTTCCTTGCTTCAGCAAACTATTTTGAGGAGGATAGAGGAGAACTGAGCTACGTACAAAAGATCATCTAAATTTCCATTGTGTAACAGCCACTTCTCCACAATGCATGCCAAAGATAATTTATCAGGGATTGATAACAAGGGCAGATGTTGTGTAATTGCATCCAGGAAATAAACACCAGCCTCTCGCCAGTGCTGTGTATATCCAGTGCGTTACCTGAAACTGGAAAGAGACTTCATTTGTGTTAAAAGACCGAGCAAACAAAGTTCTCTGAATTGCTTTGAAAGAGAACCTGGCACGAACCTGGACGAGGTAATTTCAGTTCTTCCAGTATTTTTAACAGTGCAGCAACAAAGCAAAGAGCAATGGGGTATGAAGCTCTCCCACACAGTGACGTGGGGTAGGGCAAGCAGCTCTAGAAATGTGAAACGTTGTCAACGAGAGGCCCGAAGATCTCGAAAGCAATGCAGTAGCTTTACAAGCACAGAAGCATTCTACAAGCGGCTGGCAGAAGTCTCACAATCGCTAGCCCTTGTTCTTGTGGGGGACTTCAACTTAACAGACGTCTGCTGGAAATACAACACGGCAGAGAGGAAACAGTCGAGGAGGTTCCTGGAGTGTGTGGAAGATAACTTCCTGACGCAGCTGGTAAGCGAGCCTACCAGGGGAGCTCGCTTGACCTGCTGTTCACAAACAGAGAAGGACTGGTGGGAGATGTGGTGGTCGGAGGCTGGCTTGGGCTTAGTGACCATGAAATGATAGAATTCTCGATTCTTGGTGAAGTAAGGAGCGGCGTCAGCAAAACCGCTACCATGGACTTCTGGAGGGCAGACTTTGGCCTGTTCAGGACACCCGTTGAGAGAGTCCCTTGGAAGAGAGTCCTGAAGGGCAAAGGGG
>NW_009200252.1:0-2432 GCF_000690835.1 Fulmarus glacialis
GGCTCAGCACCGCGCCTGCACCAACACCGCCAGACCCGCGTCCCTGGCCCGGTGCATCCACGCCCCAGACAAACCGACCCTGGGCAGTGAGGCACTGTGCCGCGCCTCACCTCCTTCTGGATCCCTTAGTCCTGATTGCTTTGTGTCTTTTCCATACCGTGAGCCGCCCAAGCTTTCATTTAACACGCGCTCTCCAAAGTCCGCGTGGGAAACCAGGCGTTTTGGTTTCTGTGCTGCTCCCATGACATCATCGAGAGGTTTAATCAATATCTCTGTGCTAGGAAGGGATAATATTATCCCCATTTGGCAAACGGTTAACTGAGGCAGAGAGGGGGTTAAGCCAAAACAAATGAAATTGTTTCTTTTCGGGGATGTCAAACCAATGCAGCCGAGACCAATGTCCTTGAAGCAAACACCGAGAAAGAAAAAAGCTCAGCGCAAACCATTATGTTTGGCAAAGTTAACAGAAAGAAGGCTTACATTGCAAAGTGTTGGGTGACCCTAATTTTCAAGGATTTCAAGCCACAAAGCAAGGTAGGAAAACGCTACTGCATTTTGTGTACAAAGGAATAGAGAGAATTACCTGAACCTGCTGTGCAGCCGCACAAAACACGCTTAATAACATTTCCTTTACAAATGGGGAAAAAAATGCAGAACTTAAGTGTTAGCAGAAATGTCTTCTCTATTCCCTCATACTTCAAAAGCAATGAAAATGGCGTCTCACTGCTTGACTTTTCAATATTTGTCAGAGGATGCGCAAGCTTGTTGCAGGGTCATTGCAGTGAATAAGCAGCAGAAAATCTACCCGGAAACAAGAGTGGAATTCAATTGAATTACTTCACAGTGGTGAAGTGACAGAAGTAAACATCGGAGACAGGTGAAGCAAGTAAGATTTAAATTGCTATCTAACCTTAAAATCTGAAGTATGTTTTAGTAACTTGGGAGAAGTGATATTACAGATGTTATCTGACTCTGCTGAAGTCACCTGAAGTTTTCTTGATTTTAAGTGGCCAAAATTTCTCTCCATGTTTCCATGCTCCACAGAACAATTGTGTCTTAGAGCCATCGTTATGTTTCTGATGTGTGCAAAGCAGATGGGAAAAAATACCATGAGTTGGCACAGAAGATCACCAAAGAGTATTTCGTATGTTGCTGAGATACTCATGATACACGTATTTCTCGCTTTGGACTCCTGGCACAGCTGGCACAAAGGCCAGTACGGTATTTCCAGTGAGTCTGTCTGCAGACCAGTTTCTGAGGTCTGTTTGTTGCTGATGAAACTCTGAGCAGATACTGACAGATGGACAACTCCGAGCTGTCACCGAGATGAGAGCGTGGAAGTCGCTCAGAGCAGTTGTTGCCTCCGCATCATTTGAATCCAAAATGTACCGCAGCTGAGTCAGACCTGAGGATTTCGGCTTTCGTTCGTACCATAATATGTCTCAGATAGTAGAAAGGATCTTTCAGATGTATCTGGTGTTAGAAGGCGTTTGGCAGAGGAGGCCCTTCTGGTGCTTTGGTAGCACTGGATTAGCACTGGTGTGAGCTGATGTTTGAGTAGAAGCCGGTCAAGGGGTGACTCCTGGGAGCTGGGGAAGGAAGGCTCCTCTTCGGGGAAGTCTGGCCGCAGAGGAGGCAGATTTCCACCGCTAACAGCAGCCGAGTGCTGGGATCCTCTGGCAGCTGCAAGGCCCACGACTGAGCTGGCTGCACTCACTGGTGGAGACTGTGAGACCCTGGAGCGGGGGCAGCTGGAGCCGATTCACCCAACCTGCTTTCCGCAGCTCACTTTCCCAGACACACCTGCAGGTGTTTCTCGTGATTGCATTTTGATTACTATTCTAGAACGGGAAAAGGCAATGGCATGTAGCTTGAGGCGCAGTCTGTTTCATTTTGACAGAGACCACTTGTTTTTCTAATTGTAGTGTTGGCAAAAGGCACCGAAGGTGCCTAGAGTCAGACCCCCAAAGCAATAGAAGTCTACCTAAGAGATGCCTTAATACATACATTTTAGATTTTTCAGACTTTCCATAAGCTTTTAAATTCATGTGCAAGCGTTTTCTTAGAGGTGTGAAAAGCTGCAAAAGCCTCCCGCGGTCCCTCCCACCTGGAATTGCCCTGTCCTTCCAAGATGGTGCCGCCTGCCCTTGTCATCCGGACGCGCGATTTCAAAGGGTTTCCAAAGGGAAGAGTGGGAGCCACCTCCGGGCCCGGCACCCCAGCCCCTCTGCTCCCCCACAGGTCGCTTTGTAATGCTCTGTTTGGGGTCATTCCCTGTGTTCAAAAAAATGTATTTTCTTGTACGTGTTCTTAGTTATTGCTAATTGTACCAATAATCTTGAATGTGTATAAATATTTCCAGTGTGGGTAATTTTCTCAATCCCGTGTATTCTAAACAAACGGCGACAGAGTTTAGACACCCCCGCCGGGGA
>NW_009200253.1:0-221 GCF_000690835.1 Fulmarus glacialis
GAATTGCAGCCGCTTCTGCTGCTCCGATCCCAGTCCTGCAAGGACCACCGGACACGGGCAGTGCGGGGTCAGCGGCACAAATCTCCCCGTGACACTGCCCGCTCCCACTTCACAAGATGCTGAGGAGTCATGCCTCCATCCCGCTGCCAAGAGATGAGCACCTGCCCTTGTTTTTCCCCAAAAAGAAGAAAAAGTCCTATTAGAACGGCAGGCGGGGGGGG
>NW_009200253.1:336-2527 GCF_000690835.1 Fulmarus glacialis
GGTTTGAAACGTCCCAGGCACCAGGACATGAAAGGACAGGCCTTTGACACATTAAATAACTGCAGGTGAACTGCACTAGCATTTTGAAACCGTTTATAATCCTTTTTTTAAAAGATCTTATCATCTTTTTTAAAAAAGTATAAGCTCTTTTTTTTTCCCCCCGTAAAAAACCCCTCTCCCTGAGCAGCTGTGTTTACTATCAAGACTGCTGCTGGGCATGCTTTCCCGGCAGTGTTTTGTACACTGCGCGCCTTTCAAGAAGATGTTGATGCTTAAATAGAAGGGGCAGAACTCTGCCTCGGTGGCAGCGGCAGGCTGAGGCTGAAAGGTGATGATCTCTTGCCAGGAGAAATAAGCTCTGCTTCCACAAAATGACAACGAAATTAAAAGACTCAGCAGCTCTTCTATTTGCTTCTGAGGGTGGAACGCGAGTGGCCCGGACGGGGCTGGGTGCCCTCATGAACACGCTCGTAGCCCGGTTGTCCGCGATTTTCACGGTGGTTAGAATGCACTTTTGCATTTTATGACTTAATCGCAATCTTACATGTCTTGCACACTGATTCCTGTTGATCACATAGTTATCCCTCAGAGGGGCTGGAGAGACGCATGCCCCCCCCATTTATTTTCTGTATTTTCCTACACTGGGACCAGCTCACTGCACGCATTGGGCTGGGATCCCTGACCCCAGCACTACTGTACAGACATGGTTTAGAGGTAAAACCCTGAGCGTCTTGAGCGACTGTGGGAGACGTTAACTCCTCACAACAGAACAGTAAATGTGTATAAACGTCCTTGGAACTATAAATCACTGCAAAGCAGCAAAGCATTGTAAAAGGTAACGATTGCCTCTTGCTAGGAAAAGTAATCACAGGTTCTTGTTCAATCAGGACTTGGTCAGACTTTCCCAAATGTCCCCATGTTTCGTTGTTTGGGAACAAAAGGGATTTTTATTTTTATTTTTAAATTGCACAAATGTACCTCCTACCATTATGTCAGAAGTGGAATGTGGGATTGTGTTTAAACAGTATTTCCAAGTGAAGCTAGAACGAACAGGTTTGATGGTGAGTACCGGGACTTACCCAGTTTCTAACCTCTGTCCTGTCAAAATAATTGCCCTTCTATCACTACTTATTTCCCTGGAGAACAATGTCTGTTACCAGCACTGGCAGCTCTAACACTGAAAATAGAGCAGGCTGCATTTGTTCAGTGGTTTGAAACATCAGCTGTGGAGCCAGTGAAGCCAAATGACCTTGAATTTGGCTTGACTTTGCGTTGTCTCTCTCACTTGCTTCATGAGAAAGTTTATTCCATAAGCAAAAACCTCCTGCTAAAAATACAGCTGAAAAACACTGTGGAAAGCTCTACTGCACCCCAGGCATTGTGTTCCGAGTCGGGGTGTTGTGCTGGTGTGATGCACCACTGACAGCAGCTAAATACAGCTGAGAAACCGGATACACGGGGCAAATCAGCCCACAAAATGGCACCATCGGTCTAATCTGTAGTGTTTCAAAAATATCAACCAGTCCTAAATTTATCTGGTAAAATGAAAATTTAACGGTGACTGGAGTGGATACAAAGAAGGCTGAAAAGGTTTTGGGCTGGTTTTTAGGCCTGTATGTAAAGACGAAGAAAAGCGGAGGTGCTTGTGCCGGAGCCCAACGCAGAGACCCAAGGACAGCTCTGCAGGAAGGAAATCACCCCAAAACTATAACTCTGTTGCTAGGACTGAGTTCAGGTCACTGGAAAAACCATATGACTTGTTCATATGTGGTTCTGTGTAAATCTGCATTGCTTTTGGCCAAATTATGCCCTTCGGCACGGCAGGAGGGGGGCGGAGTGTGAGGTCCCGGTGGGGGGTCCCAGCCCGGCGCAGCTGCGGTGGCAGCCGTCAGACCCAAGGTCAGTCCTCGGTGCTCAGGGATTTCATGAGGATTTGAAAAGGCTCTTTGGGCACCAGAAACGGGAGAGATGCCGTGGCTTTGCTGCCCCGCGTTACCTGCCTGGTCTCTGCAGGAGTCCCCTCCCGGGCAGCCCCTCGCCCAGCCCAGTGCCGGGATGGCGTGGCCGTCCGCCCTGCCCATGGCCGACGAGAGGCACCGCCAGCGCACCTGCTAATTAGATTGCCATGTAAGAGCTGCGAGATGTACGTGCTAAATATTAGTCACGTCTGCAGCCTGCGTCCAGTCGGACA
>NW_009200254.1:0-783 GCF_000690835.1 Fulmarus glacialis
GAGGAAGACATTAAATCTACCCAGGTGCCTGCAAACATAGGAAAACCTGCCAGTGTTATAAAAAATGTGAGTGCTAAGCCACCGAACCCCATAAAACACAATGAAAAAGAGATGGAGCCTGTGGAGAAAACACAGAAAACTGCAAAAGAGGCGAGTTATGAAAGCTCTCAGCATGATGCAAAAAGTTCAAAAAGTTCGGTGTCGAATGAAAAAGGAAAAACCAAAGACCGGGATCATTCTTTGTCAGACAAGGACACTTCTGAGAAGAGAAAAAGCGGTGTTCAGCCAGAAAAAGACCACTCGGAACGTGCAACTGAGCAAGGAAATGGCAAAAACATTTCTCAATCTTCCAAAGCGAGCAGATCTTCAGAGAAACATGATACTAGCCGTGGATCCACTGCTAAAGACTTTACTCCTAACCGAGACAAAAAATCTGACCATGATGGCAACAGAGATCATTCTAGTTCCAAGCGTAGAGATGAAAAGAGTGAATTAGCAAGAAGAAAAGACTCCCCTTCTCGAAATAGAGAATCTACATCAGTACAGAAAAGTAAGCCAAGAGACGAACGAGCAGAGCCATCCAAAAAGGGCACTGGAGATGCCAAAAGGAGCAGCTACAGTCCTCCGCGTGAGCGGAAGCAGTCTGATCACAAAGCTGCTCACGATTCCAAGCGTACATTGGAAGAAAAGAACACAATAGATAAAAATTCAGGAAAAGAAAAAGAGAAGCATGTACCAGAAGTAAAGAGCAAAAAGAGAAGCATGTACCAGAAGTAAAGAGCA
>NW_009200255.1:0-59219 GCF_000690835.1 Fulmarus glacialis
GGGCAGAGCCTGCCGGGGCGGCCGAGGGGAGCAGCAGGCCTGTCCTCGTTGGGCTGAGGGGACACCGCTGACCTCCAGGCGGTGGGGAGGTTGCGAGCCGCGTTTTGTAAGGGGAAAGTCTCGTATTTCAAGAACAGACCGCACCAAATCGGTTTTAAACCTGGCCCCGAGCTTCGTGAGCCGCTGTGGGCGCGTGTGGTGAGGGGAAGAGAGAAGAGTTTGTCAGGGTAATAGAACCAGCGTAAACTAAGCTTACTGGGATTCATTGTGGTTTGGAGTTTGGTTTTGTTTTGGGTTTGTTATTTTTTTTTTCTTAAATGACTGGGTGAGAGTGTATGACTTTTCACGTACATGGGTGTACTGAGTTTTTTGGTCGCTTTTATGTAACTTTCGTTGCAGTTGCATAATGGCAGAAGCTACCATCTCTCCACTGAAGCACTTTGTGCTGGCTAAAAAGACAATCACTGCCATCTTTGACCAGCTGCTGGACTACGTCACTGAGGGGGCAACTTTTGTGGAAGGTTAGCTTTTGACTTAAACACAAGGGTCTTGTCTGTTGCTTTAAATATGTCTTACAGCAGCACAGTGCACATCACGATATATATCAGTATGCTGTTTATGTAAGCATATGCCTTAGAAATAGTCACGTTTTTCATTTGACATTGATTTTTTTCAGCTTAGGCTAGCAGGATGGCGTAGGATGGTTACATATACAAAAAGCTGATTGCATTACTTGGACTGGTAGCCTAGCCTCCTTTCTATGAGGGTGAAAGCTTAACCACTCCCAACGTTTATAGTCCTGTTGTGGTTTCTTTTGCATAGAAGAAAGGACAAACAGGTTCTCCCATTATTCAGTAGGAAAGTAGATCAACATGATGTAAAGCAAAGAACTGCTGGTTACACCTGCAGAAGTTTCAGCAACGTGGAGGTGCGTGTGTTGCCACATGGAGTTGGTTGCTCATCAGGCCAGTGAGCTCTCCAGGGAGAAGGCAGCCCAGCCTAGCTGGTGTATCCATGAGAGGTCCTGGCTTTCCTTTCTGAGAGAAGCAGGTGTTGCAAAGAGCAGGGCAAATCATCACAGCAGGCTGTGTTCACAGGGTTATTGAATCCAGCAGTTAAATTGTTGATTAATCTGAAGTGATGTATGTCATGATTTCACAAGTGCTTGTGGTGGAGCTGTCAAATGACAAGGGCTAATATCAGTGTCTGTAGTGGGGTTTTGTTTGTTTTGTTCTGGTTTTTTACTGCTGTATAATTAAAATTTACACAGATCTTTGTTGGCATGTGAAGTACTGATAATCTGTATCTTGTATCCTGGAGCATGTACTCTGTATGTGATGGCTTTTATGTTATTCTTTTTCTATGTGTAGCGACATACAGGAACCCAGAGCTTGAACATGTAGCAACAGAAGACGAACTAGCAAAAATACAGGCATATAAAAATAAGTTAGCGGTCATCGGTGAGGTGCTTTCACGGAGACACATGAAAGTGGCATTTTTTGGCAGGTAATGAATGGAATTACCAGAACTAATTTGATCTTCTTTTTTTTTACTTTACAGGGCTTAGCGTCCATGTTTCTAATTTAAATGCACTGGAATTAGTGCTTCATCTTAGAATTATTGTTTGAAATATAATACATAAAACCATGTTCACTCTTATCTATTTGATGCTGAATATTTCTTTGATGTCTTGTTACGTGTTTTCATTGATAAACTTTGTAAAATAATTATCTTGTGTAGATCCATTATTTGACTTAGGAAGGTCTGACTTTGTTGTCATCTTCTCCAGAATGGCTTTTTCTGTTTTTTTAATGTGGTGGTTTTGTTTTTTTAATACCATTTTTTTTACTGGACTGTTACTGTTGAGAACTTTTGTTTGTGTTTGATCACAAGTAGTGAAAAACTTTGAGCTGTTTATGTTTCCGTATATAAGCAGCTGAAGAAAAATAGACAGTTGTGAGATGGTTGCCTTGTTCGTTGTATCATTAGTCTGATAGATCTGTGTGATGATTATAAGGGATAACAGTAAGAATGTACTGTATGGCTTACAGATCAATCTGAATGAAGCTATGAATTTCTGCTTTCCTGAACCACTGATTAGGAAGAGTTCTAGTTCACAGTCCTTGGTGGTATTACTACAGACCTTTTGCATATTTAGATGGCATTTCCAAAGTTATGGGTGATGTAAATTCACTTCTCTCCTTGGGGGGAGGGGGAAGTATTTCCAGTATTAGAAAATTTTTAACTTTGGTCAGCTTGGGATCATCTCAGCTATATTTTTTTTACTTTTGCGGCAAGAAAAAAGGGAGTTAAAAAGAAAGGTATTTGTTGCACCTGAAATGTGTTACTAATAAGAAGTATTCTAAAGAGATGCTGTCAGGTGTATATACCCAAAGCACTGAGGTTTTATGTGTCTCTGCTTGTACGTATTGTGTTTTGCATTTCAGTCTCATCTTAGTGGAAAAGTCTTAAGTTTTCAGTGAGAAATTTTGATTGGGTCTTAACACTTCCAATAAATGTCTGCATTCCAAACATCGTGCCATTCTGTTCCTATAAAATTTGGAGGGTGTAGAAAGATGATGAAAATCTGCCTTACCAAATGTGAAGTCAGATATAAAATAGTGAAGTTCTTCTAAAAGACTACAGTTCCAGTGCTTTCAAATGTTTATATGTGCCTGGTTGTCTGGGGTCTGCTAGTCCTCTTTGCTTCAGGAAGATTGGTTTTTCTGCGCTTAAATTTAAGCGTGTGGTTACATATTTTTTCTGGAGTATGAATCTTCATGTTTTAGTTCTAAAAATTCTGTAATGATATTGGAAAAAATGTGTACAACAGTGGTCTTGCCTTAATTTTGCTAAAAATAGTTCAGCTATTTAAAGAAAAACAATAAAAGGATCTGGGATAAAGAAATTAGTTATATCTCAGCCTTGATATTTCACAAAGTTAAAAGTTGAATACATTTACAAGCTGTGACATGTGATATAAGTTGGTTTTGCAAAGGGCGGAAGTTCAGAGCAGGAAAAAGAAAATTTAACTCTCCCGCTGACATTTTGAAAAAATTTGTGAAGTGTTGTACAGTGGGCACTGAACTTTTTCTAGAAGAAGTAGCTCAAAAATAAGTTAGTCTGTGTAACTTCATACTGTTGTGTAATAGTTAAACCTCAAGTATTTATGGGTGAGGGGTAGAGGGTTAGTGCGAAGTAGGACATGGCTGAGAACTTCAAGTTCTTGCAAAATCTTGAGTTGGTGACCGGTTCCTTTTAATCAACAGGGTTTTGATTAATTTAGCTACCTCTTCCTTCTGAAATAAGGACAAGACTAAGTTTCATTATTAAGGACAGCGTTTGCATTTTAAGGATTATGCACAAGAAATGAATTTCAGGGTTTTTTGCACATTGTTACACGTCTTACTGTAAGAATCTTCATTCAGGTGAGATTGTCATCCATTAAATTGTTCTGAGTTGTCATTCTGGGTGTGATGAGAATTCCCAGACAGCAATGCTTTGAAACGTATCTGAAGGCAGTAGTACAGCGATGCTCCTTTTGCACCTCATCTTGTGCCTAGAAGACTCTATCAGAAGCAGCAGTTCCTTTCTCACTGGTGATGATCAGATGTTTCTCTAAAGACAGGCTAAGTTGCTGAGGTGGTAATTTCACGAACATTTTAAGGAGTCACCGTTGCTTGCCACTATACAGGGTAGTCCTTCCCTGCCCCTGTCATGCAGCGTTCTCCTCGTGTCCTCCTCCAGCATCCCTGGAATTCCTGTGAAATCCCTGGAATTTGCTGTGAGCAGGAAAATCAGAACATAATTCTGCCCAGAATGTTACGTATAGTTTCAATCAGTTCTTTTCTACAGGAATGCTAGGCCTGGCACAAAGAAGAGGGCAGGCTGCCCCCTTATGTGGGACAGCATGCTGTGATTTAGCAATTACTTTAAGTTGATCTAAGGCATCTTTTTATGCTAGATGCTTTTTCTGGTGTAGCAAAGTCGAGCCAATATCTTTTACAAATTCCTTACTCAGACGGAGGTACACCAGATAAACCGTGCTTCGCAGTACAGGTTGGGCTTGTTGAGCCAATATGTGTTGTGCAAATGAAAATTGGTTTTCTTGGTTGGATGGGCAATGTTGATACCAAGAAAGATTTTTGGAATTGCTATTCAGATGAACTTTTCCTGCACTCCCTATTCTTTTCTGGCAAGCTATGCTGTACTGGCTTGAAACTCTATCACCTGAAACAGCTTGCAGTATGTAGGTCTGATGCAATTAAACGGGGGCCCATTCAGTTCAAGACTAAGGTATGTGTAATGCTGCTGTGCTGTGCTCAAAGTGCTTTTATTTTCTATCCCTCTAGAACGAGCAGTGGGAAAAGTTCGGTTATTAATGCGATGCTGTGGGATAAGGTACTTCCTAGTGGGATTGGCCATACAACTAACTGCTTTCTTAGTGTGGAAGGGACAGATGGAGATAAGGCTTATCTTATGACAGAAGGATCAGATGAAAAGAAGAGTGTCAAGGTACGGGTTTTGAATGATTAATGGTACTTTTCACACTAACTATTTCTCAAAAGATGTATCTTTTAACAACGATTTCAAGTCTAACAAAAGTATAAGGCTAACTCATTCTGCATCTTTAAGCTCTTATTTAGGAGGGAATAACTAACAAAGTGAAATGGTCACCTTCACAATTTTTCTTGGCTATTTCAGAGAAACAACTAATGTGTGTCTGATTGTAGTATAGCATATGTTGAGTAATCTATTTTTATAGGACTGAGAGTAAGTTCTGTTACTTGTTAAAGATTTGGAATGTCCTCTCATTTGGCCTTACGGTGCTTAGTTTATTTAGCTGTTCATATGTTAAACCTCTGAGGCAAATTCATGATGATGCTCAGTATCACGTGCTCCAGCCCTGTAAGGAATACAACTTTGTGGCTCCAAAGAAACTCCTGTCTGAGTTTCAAGGCACAACTTGTTCTTTAGATGCTGTGAGTCTAAGAGGTTGAAAAAAAAAAAAAGAAAAATCGTAAGTATTCACCAGAAGAAGTATGATCTCTGCTCTCCTATTCAAGATAGATCCTGTCCAGGTTTGCTTGAGAAACAAATTAGGCTGGTATACAGACTTGTTTGTGGTGCATATTCATGTTTGTCTTCTCTTTATGCTCTTTATAGACAGTCAATCAGCTTGCTCATGCACTTCACATGGATAAAGATTTGCAAGCTGGCTGTCTCGTCCATGTCTTTTGGCCCAAGTCAAAGTGTGCCCTGCTGAGAGATGATTTGGTTTTAGTGGACAGGTATGGTTTCTGTTTTAGTAAATACTTTCTTAAATAAATTAGCCATTATAATGTTTAGAAAAGAGACTGGTTTACTGATTGATGGTGTTTTGGTTTGGTTGCCAAATTATTGAAAAGCTTTCTCCCACTCCCCCTTCCCCCCCCGTTTTTTTTTGGTTTTTGTTTTTTTGAGGGTACAGAGTTTGTTCTTTTGTGTGTACTGTGGCCTGTCATCACCCCACTGATTTTGGCCTTGTAACAGCTGGAACAAACAAATGTCTTGTGATTGAGCTGAATAGGGGACTAGCTTTTGGCTGAGGATACTTCCACCTTTAAAACAAACAGTATGGAAGCGTGAATAGGGTTGTTGCAGCAACAACCTTTTGCCCATCTCCTGCCTTTAAATGCTTCAGACTGATCATGTGACATGTAAGCAATCTGGACTTCATTTTTAAAAGCTTCTGATAAGAGTTGCAGTGCCTACGTATCAAAGTAATGGGTGACCTCAAAACGTAATTGTGAGTGTCGTCTGTGTGTGCCTGTGTGTTGGGCTAACATTTCCTACAGTTTGTATATTTAAAGAATTCTGAAAGTTGTTTTTTTGCCTATGTCAAATGCCCATATTCCTGGCTGCTTTGAGGTATGACCTGGTAATATTTTTTCAGACTGTTAGGTGATCTGTACCTAATGTGTGAATCAATATAGATTGAATTTGTGAGTAATTCACTCAAGTATGAGTGAATTTGTAAGTATGATTTCTTCATATCCGGCCACTTAACATTCAGAGTGTATTTTGATAAATTGTAGTGCTTTTTATTGCATCTCTAATCTTAGCCTTTGAAATCACTGGGAGTTTGTCATTGTTTTCTTGAGTGCAAGCTCGGGTCCTGTTAGTCACAGAAAAAGCCAGCCTGGCTGGCACAGGGAGCTGGTTGGTTTGATGCGCTGCTGGACTTCTGATCTTACGCAGTTGTGCCGTCTCCCTGGGGATATGTGTGTAGCACAAGTATGCTGGAAGCCCAGAAGGGATCCTTGCATAGATATGATATAAGGCATGATTTGATCTGCACAGTCTCCGTTCCTAAAGGTGAAATGTAAAAGAAAAAGAAAACAGCCTGGAATCTGAGAGAACAGGTACTTGTAAGGAGAAAATAATCTTTTTACTGTTAAATAGAGCAAATTAGAACCAACAATAGTTGAGGTGCTGCAAACATGACCTAATGCTCATATTCCACTTATTTTTGAAAAACTGACAGCACTGTAGTTTTAGCTTCATTTTAATTTGTTATTAAATCTATGCACAGCTTGTATAGCATATCACTTTAAAGAAGGCCTTGATGAATGGAAAAAATATTTTATGAACAACTGTCCTTTTTGATTAAAATCTAAAACTTGGAATATGGGGAGGGGACCATTCTGTGAGACTGCCTGGATTTCTGACAGACTGCCTGTCACTTTCCTTGGCTATTATGCTCTGCATATTTATTCGTTAGAAATTGCATTTTGGAATGAGTAGATGGTCCAGTGAGTGAGTGACTGATAAATGCTAAATGGTAATTGGCTTTTGCTATGTTTGCATTAAGCTTGAGTTAAGCATCAGTCTAAAGATACAAAGCTTTGTATCTTCTTACAAGGCCCTTAGGCAACCCCACTCTATCAGTTTCTAGAAATCAAATACTCCTTTGCTGGATAAATATGAGTTTCTGTTTTTTTATTCTCAACAGCCCTGGCACAGATGTCACTACAGAACTGGACAGCTGGATTGACAAATTCTGCTTAGATGCTGACGTGTTTGTCTTGGTTGCCAATTCTGAATCGACTCTAATGAACACGGTATGATGTGCAATGATTTTACGTTACTTCTTCATTTAAATACTCAGCAGTTCCATAACTGAAATGGCTTCTATTAGACCTTTACTGAAGCTCCCATGAATCATTGCACTTGGATCTTGTGGATAGGATTTGGGGGTGGGAGGCAGGAAACGATGTATATCCCTCAATAGGGAAAGGAGAACCAGGTTTCTTATCAGCTTTGCTTACTCTGACTTGAGCATCACATTTATCCTTTTTATCTCAGTTTCTTTTTTGATAAATGGATGATGTAGTGCTTGTCTCGCTTTACAGTTTGTTGATACTTGTCAGCTGAAGACACTTGTATTATCAAAGAAATACATTATGGAGTATTTCATATCCAGAAGTTCAGTAACATACACAAAGTGAAGGAAGTTGAATTTCTGTCTTGTTCCTCATGTGTTCTTGCCTCAGAAGAGGGTGAATTCCTTTGATACACCTTGTGTTGAGGACGAGTGCTACAGGTTGCCTTCATTGGACTGTGTTTCTTCTGAAGATGCTAGCAATAAGCATTCATGTTGCATGATTCTGTGCAACACGGAGAGCTGAAGATGTTTTAACAACTTTATTCTATAAAGCCTTGTTTCAAGAGAGAGAAATCTTCTGTATACCTTGCAGCCTAAATGTTGTGTGACTCATGGAAGGACAGGCCAAAGGAGCTGTTGTGATACTCAATATACAAGACCAGAGATTTGCTTTAATTTTGTAGTGATCTCCAGTTTTGACTAAAATAAGTATTTTGAGTGCAGACAATATCAATATAAGGTTTCTAAGTTATTGGAAGTAGGACTGCCAGAATATAGTGTAATGCTACTGAGAAATCTCTTGAAGACTTTTATTAAGCCTACTATAGACGAAGAAAATGCTCTGATTGTTCTGAGCATAGTTCTGACATGCAGTGTCTGAACTTTCTAATTATTGAGGCAATTTTTAATACAATAAAGAACTGAATGTACAAAGACAGTATTTCCTTGCATTCTAGAAAATTACAATAGTTTGGTAGAAATCTGAGAAGAACATAAAATGAGTGTAAAAACTCATTACATTCCATCTTCTGAGCCGAATCCACAAAGACTCAAATACAAACGAGATGTGATTTAAAAGGCAAAGAAAGAAGATTCTGACAGCATCCAAGGCAAAGAGAGGATTTGGTACAACTATGGCTGTATCTTCTCCATTATCTCATGTGAAGGACGCTTTTTGGCTTTTAGTATGGAGGGAGTCTAGAAATTGTTTGCATTATGTGCATACCATAGGTGGTTTGCTTTTTTAATTAAAAAAAGGAAGAAGAAAAAAAGATTGGGTTTTAGTGAACACCTCATTACTACATAGAAACATGGAAACAATAGGCACCTGAGTGCGAGATTTCATTTTGGTGTAATAAACTAACAGAGAAAAGGCGAAATTTGACTTGGTTCTCTCATTTGCTCAGGAGAAATGAACCATTAAAAACAATCTGAGTGAGATTGTGAATATGGAGGAAAGACGTATAGGCTGTACGTCTACTGGAAGATTCTCTAACTTTGGTTTTGTCTGATCCTTAACACCCAGTCACAGAAGTGCTACTCTGCTTTTTAATGTGATTTTTGGCCAATCTTTGTTCCTTGTCGGGCGTGGCTGAAAGCTGCTAAATAGAAATAGGTTAGTCTTGCAATTTGTTTGAAGCATTAAAGCGTTGCCGAGGTTTTTTTGATTGCCATGCCTGTAAATCCTCAGTTAACACTGAGCACCTTGTAATTATTAGAATCTGGAAATAACCAGTGTCCAGGGTGTATATTGGAGCAAAAGGAAGTAGATCTTAGTTGTGATTGAGGCTTTGGCTCAGTAAACAGCTCTCTTACTTTTTCTCCTTTTCCGTTATTTCAGCCTGGTAGACACAAATGAAGTTGCCTTTTACAATTATGTAACTGCTCTAAAGCATTTGTATTGTGCTTTGCATTGTGGCAAATGGTAATTTCTTTCTTGATCTACATTTATCCTTCAGGTAAAGCATATGATAACTATGTTCTCATCCTCCTTAGGCATTATTTATTTTTACCTCTTACCGTAACAGGTTTGAGAATATTTGGCAGCTGCTACACAACCACAGATTTTTTGCATATATGTGATTTTTCTAGTATTCCCTCATAAATTCTCTTCAGACGAAGTTCTTATTTCTGCAATAGTAATCTTGTTTACACATGCTTACTCCCTGGCTGATGGAGACTAATATATCTCCAGTGTTGTGTCCAGAATATGTGGTGGTGTCGTGCTGCAGATTCAAAAAGCTTATGGCAGCACGGAGATCTCTTCTGTTTGAGCTGTGCTGAGTGGGGATTCACTCCATCACGACTTATCCATTATGACTGTGAAAACAGCAATGATGGGTGGTAGGTACGGGCAAGGGACCTAAATACGTTTTCAGGTACATGCATGTCTTGTTTTTAAAATTAAAACAGTCAGCAATGACTTTTTTCCTGTGGCTCAAGCCGTACATCTTCATATAGGAAATGTAACTTGTCTGTACTTGAAGCTGATGTTGCCTAGTTGAGGAATATAGTCAGAGGATGTTTTTCTGGATATAGAAGCCAGATTTGGCAGGGTGAACAGGAGCATCTTGGTAGTTCAAATAAGGAAGACTTCACAGTTTTAGCCAGGGGTCTTATTTAAAAGAAAAATGAGTAGATACAGTCATGTTTTGTGTGTTCTTTTTCCCTTCGTCTCTTCCAACACAATATTTTGAGTGTCACAATTGCAAACAAATTTAATAGAGGGCTAGAAGTGTCAAAGGAGGTGACGTTTTGTGATAGTGAGAGTGAAAAAAGGAGAAAAAAAAAAAAAAGACAGTGAATGATGTGATAGATTTATAGAAAAATAGATTTTCTTTTCCAGTGTTTTCTAAACTATTTGTTTTGGGAGTTTTCCTAATTTGTATTCGTACCTGTTTTTAGAGAAGCTCGCAGTATCTTTGACTTTTAGCATTGGCAGTTTTAAGACATTTGGTGACTTTTGAACTATTATAAGCCTTTTTTTATGTTGGATATCTGTGGGTTTTAATGCTAATGAATTCTTTCAAATAAACTTTTTAAAAGCTGGATTAACTTCAGAATCTGTTGCAGAAGAATGCGTGACTTTGATTTGAACGTCTAGGGAGTTTTCTGTTTGTGCTTTAATTCTTAGGAAAAACATTTCTTCCATAAAGTGAACGAACGACTTTCCAAGCCAAACATCTTCATCTTGAATAATAGATGGGATGCCTCCGCATCAGAACCAGAATATATGGAAGATGTGAGTAACTTGATGACTCTTATTTGGGTTGATTTTAAAAAAAAAAAAAAAAAAGGCCTACACATGCATAAAAGCATGCTAAATTGCCTAGGTAATACAGTTATTAATATCAAAACACCAGCTTTGTCTTAGTGATAAAGGATAAGTTACTTGGTCAGAAAATGGAAATAACTTATTTCTTGTTCAGAGCAAAATGCAACCTGCAATTCAAACTACAATATATGCAAGCAGGTAATACAATGGGAAGCTTGTTTAGAACCTTTTTCCTCCATGGTTAAGCTTGTTTTTAATCTTCTTTCTATTACCTTTTATTTCTGTAATGGTAATGCAGCCTAAGGGTACAGATTATACATGTATACAGGCATAGTAGTGTTAGATGGTAACAGTTCAGTGTGCTTTTCAGATCTTTCCAACGGCAACTAGCTTACATAAATACAGGCAGTTGTAGAAGAAAATATTGTTGCTTCCAGGGCTGTTTAAATGGTTAAAAGCAGCTGCTGCATCAGTAGGATTAGAAGGCATCTGCTATCTAAGGGGTTGTCCAGGATCTGTTTCTGACTCTGATGTTCTAATTTGACGACGGCTTAATTTTTGCATTTTTCTCATGAGCTTTTTACCTTTTCCTCAGGTGCGTAGGCAGCACATGGAGCGTTGTCTGACTTTTCTAGTTGATGAGCTCAAAGTTATTGATCCTGTAGAAGCAAGGAATCGCATCTTTTTTGTTTCAGCAAAAGAAGTTCTGAGTGCCAGGAGACAGAAGGCCCAAGGAATGCCAGAGGGTGGTGTGTAGGAACTCTTGCTTTCCGTCAAATACAGAAAAATATTGTAAAACCTGATAAACAAAAATATTTAAGATACAGTCACTGCTGTGAGGTATTGCTCTCTCCCTTATGGTCCGTTATGTTTCACAGGTGGAGCACTTGCTGAAGGATTTCAAACAAGATTCCAGGAATTTCAACATTTTGAGCAGATATTTGAGGTATTTATAATGGGCTTTTTAGACTGCCTGTTTTTTAATGCAAAGGTGGCTTTTGCTTATGCTTATCTTAATTTTACTGAATATAACCCGTGTTAACAAGTGGAGGAGTGTAAGGTATTCAGACCATGTGACAGCTTTGCCTTATCTGTGGGCTCTGTTCATCTGTTCTCACCTTGAATAGCAGGTAGTTGTTGGAAAAAGAAGTATTGTTCGGTGAGGGAAAGGATCAAAACTGGCTCTCAGCTCATGTTTTGGGACCTCAGTATGAATATAGTCTATATAAAAAGAGACGATGCTCTTAGAAAGGAGTGTATCACTTAGAACCATGAGCTGGTGAAATGTTTGCTGGATAGTAAGCCTTACTTTGTTCTGAAGTTGTAGCTTTGTAATTAATTGTTGTAATTCAGGACACAAATAGTAAGAAATTCTGTTTCACCAATGCAAATCTAAATATTCACTTGCATTTTTAAAGCCAGAGTTTTGAAATTATCACCATTATCTACCTCTTAGCTCTGATACTCTGAACACTAACACTATTTTTGCATCCTTGTTGCTGTACAGAATCCATCCTTCACCCTCAATTTACCTATATTCATAGTTGGAGTTTACAGTTTCTTCAGAAGTTGGACTGGCTAGGCAATTGAGTAATTTCTTTGTAATAGGATTCATTTGTCTTGCTGAATTTGTAACTCTAATTAGTTAAAGCCATTCTTGGGTATCTTAAGGAGGCATTTTGGATATGCCTTGATGGTTTTGTGTGGTATGTATCGGCATATTTCATGCAGCATGAGCCTCAACAGTATGACTGTAGTTTGTATACAGCAAATGCTCAAGACTGCTCTTGCATGCTTCCAGTAATCCTTGTTTATTATATTTTTTAAAAATCAAACTGCCTCTGAAAAGTATTTCTTCTCTTATTACAGCAAGCCCATTTGACTTTAGCAAAACCGAGTTATGTAATGATATCAAAAAGGTGTTAAAATAACAGTTTGATTCAGTCTTGCAAAAGCAAGAAAATGTCAGACTAAAGTTTAAATTTAATCCTTATCCACACTCTTATGATAGATGACTGAGTTGTTGAAATTATTGGTTCAGAATACTGGCAGGGCCTGAGTCCATGAGGCATGCAATTTCTTGCTTGTGTCAGTAGTTGTAGCCAAACATATGGTTTTGTTTGTAATTTTTGTCCTTAGAATTATAGTAGGAAACTTTCAACCAGTAGGAAGAAAAGTAGAAATTTAGTTTCTAAATCAATTATCATCCTTTAACATATTTTGCCATGTGCTGTACCTAAAGCTTTTTTGACAAAATCTCTTACAGTTACAGTTAAGCACTCAACACTTAGGATATTTCAAGATTAAGATGGATGTATGACTTACTAAATGATATGATGCTATAAGTGTTCAGCACATCTGTAAATCAGATGTCATAGTCTTGAGTTGGCCACCAAAATGAGAAGCATCCATCACAAGGTCAAAACCGTAACAAGTTTTTTTGGCAGAGGCAGGGACAAAAAACAACTCTGTGACAGCACTGAATGGCCTTAAAACAACTTTTTTCTTCTTTCACATTACCTGTTTTGTTTGTTGCACACCTTCCAACTCCAACAGGGAGAGTGGATTCTGTAATGTTTTTCCCTGCTCAGCCGTGTTTCATCCTGAAATCATAATGAGTGGCTTTAAATAGGAGTGTGATCACATCACTTAAAGAGCATGACAACATGTGCTAAATTAAGATTGCCAAAGCAATTTGAATTTTGAGCATCTGATGTTGCAGCCTCTTCCACATTCAGGTTTTGTGGGCAATTTCCTAAATTATAATGGCATTTTATTTGCTTTTAAAGCAAGGCTGATACTTAAATGGTTCACCAGGTCTGAAATCTTCAGACCTAATACTCAAATTACTGTGGCTTGAGCTGATAAAGTAACCAATGACGGTAGTATGCTGGTGTCAGTTATGTTTACCAGCACTAGGCTATACCAGTTCATATATTAATGAAGAATATTGTACATCAGGTAGAATTTTCTGTGTTCAGTCTGGGAACAAAATCCTACTTGATACCATGCTTCATGCACTGCTAGACCAACTTCAGATGCTGTTTAGCCGTGAGTACAGCTTAAGCACTTCCGACTAAAATGCTTTGCATTTATCCTGTTTCCTGACAGAGGAGCTGCAAGTCCCAAGACTCTTGGATTACACTCCAGTCTGTGAAATGGAAGGGACGAGAGCACAGATGCTTCTGTCTGTCCTCGTCAAACACTGACCCCTTCTCTGGCTCCATCTGTCTGTCTTGCCTTTAGGTCCTTGTCCCTGTTCGGGTGCCCTGCTCAGACTTTCCAAACATCTCTTGTGCCCTTTCGTCCAGTTCATGTCTCTTAGCTATCTCATCACCTGATTTATAAATCCGTCCATGCATTCCATGTTCCCACTGGCTGTATCTGCTGGTTTTGCTCCTTCTGGATTCTCTCACCCTGCTTTTGTCTTCACTAAAATTGGACAGCTTCTTCCTCTTTTCCACGAGGGCTGAGAGGAGGAACTGTTACTTCTCCAGTACTTCCACATTCCTGATCTTAATATCAGTTCCCTGATGGGAAAGTCTGTTCATACCAGGACTGATATGAGCTCAGTATAGCTAGAATCGTAAAAAAAATCTAGAAGCAACCCATCACTGCTAGTTTGTTGTGATATGGGAAAAATTTGGACCATTTTTGAAATGTTTGTAACTACATTTATGTAGACTTTTGTGTGAGGGCAAAAGGCATTCCAAAAATCTATATAACATATTCTTCTGCAAAGCACAGGGTGGTTAAAGTTGCTAAAAGAAAAACTGGTCCAGGCATTACTAGAAACACCTATAAGCACTGGTGAGATTAAGCTTCTAGAGATTCATGTAGTAGCTTTAAAAAGTGATGTTACTATGTATGTCAGCTGTATTACAATAAAGAACGATATGCAGCCTTAAAGGAAAGGGTTGGATTAGTGGACCAATTCTGAATTTTTATATTGTGGAATAACACAAAGTAGCCTGTGTATCGTTCTTCTGAAATTTTACAATGAGATACATAAAATGCCTTATCGAAACAGCAAATGAAACGGTGCACTGCGTGCAGTAGTCCTTAGTGGATATTCTACATAAAACCAAACCCCACTATGCCTCAGGTTGTAGTGTTTCCCAAGTTCCTTTAAAAAACTGGTAACAGAAATGCTGTGGGGAGGAGTGGAGGATGGAGGCAGGGCAGAATAGTAATTCTGTCTGTAAATTGGAGTGAATAACACAGCCTGACGCTACTGCAGAGTCCTTCCCTAACTGCATGGGAATGTAGTAAGCTGTGCCCTTAAAGACTGCCTTGCTATACTGGAAGTGGGCTGGAAGGTAACTGGTTTTGGTTACGCAGTTGAAACATACCTTTTCTCTTTGTTTTGATAAATACTTATTTACAGACTAACAGCAAAACTGCTGCTGTCCCGCTCTTATCTTTCCCAGTTGTTTAACTAACCTTTGTGTTTTTCCTAGTGCTCTAACTTGGATTTTCTGATTGTGTTGTGAGTGACTGTCATCCTTTTATCTACTGCGTACTAATGTTGGGAAGACTCTTTCCTCTGTGTCTAGTCTAGCTCTTACAATGTGCTGATATTTGTGAAACTCTGGCCTTTCATTGCTGATTTCTAGATCTGCTTCATCGAGGAATAGGGAATATATTTTACCCATTTTGTTTATTTTGTTTTGATCTATTGTTTTTAGATAGCTGAAATTTACTACTACAGCGTATGTTAAGGTCGTAGGCAAGTTCTTTTAAAAGCAACCTAAACCAGTTTGTGCTATGAAAGGTGCATCAATAGATTGAGAACAATTTAAAAAACCCGTAGATCTGGCATAGAGAAACGAAACTGCTTGCTTTCTTCCCCTCAAACACAGATGATGTTGCTACTTTGTGGTGACTTAGTGCAGGTTGAATTCCAACAGCATTTAATTGGCTGCATAACTCAGGATGTGCAGTTGCCTGAAAAAAGTCAGTCTTAATTTATGGTTTATCACAATTGATTTGTTTTTGCCCAAATTGAACATTTGCATATCTTTTCAAGCAGTGTCCTGTAATTTCTGAATCACTGTACAATATTCAAGATTGCAGATTGATTAGAAATTGTATCTTTAGAGCATTCTGTACTAGTTCATTTAACACTTCAATAATCTGCAAATAGGCTAGTATTTTAAGGACTACTTAACAACTTTTTTTTATCCTTTGAGAGAATCCTTGTTTCTTATTCCTAATTGTATATTTTGTTCCTGGATGGTCAGTATTGACATGAGCAAGTCAAATTTTATTGACAGAACTGCTTCTTGAAACTAAGAATATTTATCGCAAGAAAGAAAACTCAAGCTAGGCAATATTGCCAGCATTCATGTTAGACATATATAATTCCGAAGAGATAGTTTGGAAAATTTCCTGAAGAGCTAGATTTATCTTACGTATTCATCTGAGTTTTCTTTTTTCTTTACACTGTTAATTTATTTTTAGAGAATAAAAACCTGTGCACATTACTGTGGATGAACATGAAGGTACAGATTTGCTGCTATAGACTCATTTGAGATTTCAGTTCTGTTGTCTTTTAATTTCTATATGCTTTCTCCTTTTTATTTCCAATTGGTTTAAGTTCACGGTAAAATTAGCAGCATGTGCTTTCTGATAGTGAAATTCCTGAAAGTGTTGGCATGGAATTGCAGTAATGTGTTGTGGCTTGGGCCCCTCGCAGGAGTGTATCTCGCAGTCAGCCGTGAAAACCAAGTTTGAACAGCACACTATCAGAGCTAAACAGATAATAGATACTGTGAAAAACATTATGGACGCCATAAACGTAGCAGCAGCAGAGAAAAGGTAGGTTGGTTGGAGGGCTGGTTGGCTTTGGTTTATCCAGATCCTCTGAGGAACCATTTCTATGCTGGTGATTTTCTTGGGCCATTATGGACTTTAAAATTCACTTTTCTCACTTGGTAAGAAATAGAGAATTTCTCTGGTGTGTCAGTCTTACTACTCTTCACTTGCACCGCTCAGTCTTGTCTTTGGTCTGTGACTTCTGTATAGGGAACTTGGTTTATTTTGTTATTCTTTGTTACTGACTTACAGTTACAAAGGCAGTCTGTGGGTTTTCAAATGTTTTTTTTTTTTCAGAAATATTTGAAATTTTAAGTTTTTCTAGCTATATCCAGCATTTCAGAAGTGATGTTTGGGCCTGTTTTACCTAAGTTTTTTGTTAACAGTAACACTGAGAAAATAAATGGGAGGACGTAGACACTTCCATTCGCAAGTGGTTAGAATACTGTAAGGGATGAGAAGAGCCCAAGCTAACAGAGGCTTGGCCTCTGGCCCTTTCCAGATTGTATCCTTAAATACCTTTATTCTCTCTTTGCTCATGTAATCCTTTTAGTGCTAATGATAGCAGCTCATCTACTCTGTCTGATAGTTTCATACATTCTTTGAAGTTTGCATATATATGGGTTTTTTCCTCACTTTTGTTGCTACCTCATCTCTTGTACACGGTGAACTTGCTGTCGTGTTGAATCTTTTCCATCCATCTCCTTTCTGTGTCTGTTAATAGTGTGCCTTTATGTTTCAACAGACTCCACTGTGCCTGTCACACTCATCTTCCTGAACATATCAGCTTTTACAAACTGCGTGTTTACATACTAACTTGTCTCACGTTGTCAGATCCTCTGAAAACATGCTGTGAAATGTTTGAAAGTATTCTGATAGTCTACTTCTTTCTGTCAATTGACCTGCCAAAACCTGTGTAGTGCCCCCTCCTAATCTGAATTGCTGTTTGATGTTTCTGCTGGCCCTTCAAGATATAACTGCTTTAGATTTTAAGCAATTTTTACTTAAATGTTAGGTCCAGGACTTCTGAAACGAATTATTTGTGACAAGAGAATTATTTGTGACAAGGTTAGTTTCTGCTGCCTCCTCTTTGCTTTGCAGGGCCATCAGACCCATGTCACTGTTACGGAATAGTTGAGTGGTGCTGGTGAGCAGCAGTAGGACAGTTTGATCAGATTTATCCTTCTTTTTTTTATTTTTAAATCAGGATAGACTAAGTATTAAAGGCCCCTGATTCCCCTCCGGCTTTTTTAGTTGTAATCATATAACTCCAAAAGCTGTTTTTGTAAATACATCAAAACCCAGTCATTTGAGTCATGTTCAATCAGTGCAGCCTTTAAATGCACCTGTAAATTTCATATCTATATTGCAGTCATTCTGAAGCAGTGCCTCTGCTTTGTTCAGCCAGCGTCACTTTGGATTATTTTTGGCTGCTCAGTAAACCCATCAGCTAGGTGGTCCATGCCTGGTTATGGGGCTTGTTTCATTACTGGGAGAATACCTGCTGGTGATGGTGATTTCCTTTCTGCTATGTTAGAGTCCATTCAATGGAAGAGCGAGAAGATCAGAAGGATAGATTGGACTTTGTTCGAAATCAGCTTAACATTTTGACGGAAGATACTAAGGAAAAAATCAAACGTGTTACTGAGGAAGTAGAAAATAAAGTAAGTAATGGCAGTGTGAAAAATCTCCTAGGTTCAAGTGTTGTCTGTTCTGTAAGGCAGCTTCTTTAGGTGCCCACCCACCTTACGAAGCACGTTTGAAATGTCTAGTATCTTCCTTTTCCAATATTAAAAAAAAAAAAAAAAAGAAAAAACCTTCAAAATGGCAATTCTTCTTGAATATCAGGTAATGGAATCATTTATTGTAACAGTTAATGCAGTGGTCTGTTTTCACTCTGGCTGGAAAAGGTGGGAGAAACATTTTTTGCATTTACCACATTCTTCCAGGTCTCCTCTGCCATGACCGATGAGATTTGCCGACTTTCAGTTTTAGTTGATGAATTTTATTCAGATTTTCACCCTTCTCCTCAAGTATTGAAGCTCTATAAGACAGTAAGTTTTCTTGCATGGTTTGAAGCCAGGCTCTTTGTCTTTCTTTTAATTTCTGTATTTTCATAATTTGCATAGCATTTTATGTGACACTTTGTTTAAGCACTGCAGGATTTTTACTTTCTGACAGATGCATATCTCTGTTTACCTAAAACTGGAAAAGGTTAAAAATATTTTCTGCTTTGTTTTTGGAAAGAAATTAATTTTTGTTTCAACTGTCTTTTTACTAGAGTGAACATAAAATGAAATAGATCAAAAAATAAAACGAGCTTGCCAATACCCAACACTTTATAGGTTTTTTTATTTTAAAGAAAAAAGGGAGTTTTTACTAAACATCTATAAATTTTCCTCAAACTTCGTATTTTAAAGGAGCATACACCTGTAAGTTTCGGGGTTTGCCTCTTATGCTCAGACTTTGCTGCTAATGAATGACTGCCCTAACTCCCACCTGTTTCAGCCTTGTTGAGCAGCTGGGAGCGCTGCATTTTCAGGACAGTCTGTGCTGCCCTGGCTCTGCAGCATATCTGGCGCAGACCTCCATGGCAGTTGATGGCATCGGTTTATCTTTGTGCAGAGCAGTGAAATTGGCTCCCATGAAATGACGACAGTAAAGGCTTTGCAGGGCAGTATGGTAGTGGTATGCTTTTCAGTGTCACAGTTTATTTGAAAATACAGTCTTTTCCATATGCCTTTTAATGAGAAGAAGAAATCTTTCCTGTGTCACTTTAATTAGGTTTTCAGTCACAGTGTGCAATTTAAAAGCATGGTATTTCCATGGTAACATGTTTTTCTTCCCACTGTAAATAACAGTGCTTAGTGTTTAACATATCTCTGCTCTGTATAATGTAATTGATTAGCTAAAAATAAATTGATGAGCATATATTAATTATAAAATTTCAGGAATTGAACAAACATATAGAAGATGGTTTGGGAAAGAACCTGGCTGATCGTTGCTCCAGTGAAGTCAATCAGTCAATGCATCAGTCGCAGCAGGAGATGATTGGTAAGACGAGGAAGTTAAGACTTTTTGTTTAGAGGAAGACAATTTAAGAAAACTTGCTTTTAAAATAATTTTTTTTCTGATCGTGATTTAACATTAACACTATAAGAGGATAAAGGAAAAGCCATCCTAGATCAAGACTGAGTGTCTGTTCAGCTTAGTAGCTTGTCTCTGATATTAACCAGTAACAGAAGCTTGGGGAGAAGAATGATGAACCAGGGTAAATACAGTGATCCGTCCCCAATTTAGGGACTACTGAGCCAAGATACTGCATCTGGATTAATGGCTTAAACAAGTAGTAGTGGACCTGTCCTCTGGGAACTTGTCTAATCCTTTTATAAATCCATTTAAACTTTTGGCTTCCACAACAGATATATGAAATACACAAATTGTTAGATAATGTTTCTGCAGTATAATCCTCTCCCTAGGTCCCTCCAGATTCTTAGTGCAAAACAGGATAGTTTCACAAAGTATTTGTGCATGCCATTTTTTCTTTTTTTTTTTATAAGTAGTAACTTTATTGCATATCCATATCTCTCTTCTGATCTGTTTCTGGTAATAAAAGATTCAGAGCAAGATCATGGAATTACGTGAAGCCTTCTGTCATCTTATGGAATAATGTTGCCTTTTCTGTATGGCACCACAGAACTGCTGGATAAACCAACTTTTTCTTAGTCCATTCTTATCGTTTGACCACTGATAGAGGCCTTTCAGTTAATTCAGCCATTTTTTTCCGGCGGTGTTTTCTCTGAGTTGATTTTGCGTGACTGTTTTCTTTTATCAGAGCAATAAATTGCTCTGTTAGGATCAATACTGCTAAAATACCCATTATTTTACGAATTAAATAAATAGGTCATTTTACATTCTCATAGTTCACAAAGCTGGTGAGCAGTGCAAGGATGCTACTTGTGAATATGCTGTAAAGTTTTTAGTGTTAACTCCTCTTTACTATTCTGTTTTATTTCTAGAAAATCTGAAACCGTTGTTGCCTTCTGGTGCTCAGAATCAGCTCCACTTGCTAATTCCATGCAGGAGGTTTGACCTTAGCTATGATCTAAATTGTCATAGTCTGTGTGCAGATTTTCAAGAGGATATCATGTTCCACTTTTCCTTGGGATGGACTTCGCTTGTAAACCGTTTCTTGGGTCCTAAACAAGCTCAGAGAGTACTGTTGGGACTAGCAGATCCAAATTTACAAGTGAGTGCTTGATTATGCTGACATTTTAAGTGCCTTGTTTTAAGTGCCTTGATGAGAATATATTGATTTTTACTGTATTTGCCTCTACTATTTACATGCTTGCTGCTACTTTCCCGTAGTCCCTTTGTGTGAAATATTTTTGGTGAGGGTGGTTTTATTCGATTATATTCAGGGTGAGAATGGAACAAAAAACCTTCACTAAACTTTTTGCAGCTGTTGTCTGAGGTTTGTTTTCCTTTGGATTTCCTTTGGGTAACCTTTTCATTTGTAACTTTTGGATCCTTACGGCAGAGCCAGTCCTGCGTAGAACCCTTATGCTAATCCAGTCCCTGTTGGGCAAGGAACTGTCAAAACCTGCACTGCTTATCAGGAGCATTGTTCAGACTTCTGTGTTGAAAAGTTTCCTTTAAGTAAATCAAACCCTGAATATATGAAAGTAAAATAAAACCAGTCTACTGCATAGTTCCTTAATGCTTTTTACTCAGGCTGCCATATTCCCCTCTTCTAGATCCCTCGTCCTTTAGCTACCACCCCGTCTGCTGCCAGCCTTCCTGCCCTAACTCCAGAGAACGCATCGCACGATGATTTTATGGTTCCTTTGGTAATGAGTTTAGCTTCACTGACATCACGGACCTCTATGAGCATCATCGTTGTTGGCGGAGTGGCAAGTAGTATTAGCAACATTCACTGTGCTAAAAGCGATGGCAAAGATTAAGCTGGTCTTTCCTGTTTGGGGTGCAACATGAAGCGTATAATGGACTTAGTTACACTGGGCCGGATGAGCCGGCCAGTGTAGTACGCTGGATACCGGCAGTCAGTGTGTAGTGAGAAAATTAGTCTAACTACCCTGAGCATAGTTGGACATATTCTCTGTGTCATATGTCCGTGTTCAGTTTCTGAATTAAAGGATGATCTGATGGTGCCTCATTCAGTTTGGATTTAGTGGGAGCTTTGCTTTCTCCTTCCTCCTTCATTAAAAAGCAGCGAGGCTTCTGTAACCTGCATATTCTCCATGCCACTGGGGTACCAGCTCATTTGAATATAGCTGTATTGCTCTGCAATAATAATACAGAAATAATATATTTGCTTAAACTAATCTGGTGGAAGGGCCATGAAGATGATTAAAAAAGATGGATGTAATTCTATAAGGCAACTTACTTAAGCTAATGAAGATTCCTCTTTTTCAGATTTGGAGAACAGTAGGCTGGAAACTCATCTCTCTTTCTTTAAGTATGTATGGGTTGTTATATCTTTATGAGAGACTAACTTGGACCACTAAAGCAAAAGAGAGAGCCTTTAAACAGCAGTTTGTAAACTATGCTACTGAAAAGCTGCAGATGATCGTCAGTCTTACAAGTGCTAATTGCAGCCATCAGGTGCAACAGTAAGTATCACACTGGTGTTTCCCCTCACTAGGACAGGCAATCCATGTCAGTGCGGTACTGTGGTGTCCTGGGAGTGGGGACTGGCTGTACGTGATGTGGGAAGGCAGCTTTAGTGTCCTTTGGCATTTATTATGAGGGAGTTTTAAGAGTTTGAAATTACTACCTGAAAAGGTCGATACGTACGTCTCTGTGTGTGTATGTGCAAGAGTTAGTCTTAAGATGTAGACTCTCTTTTTCTGGCACCTTACCATGAAGACGTGGGAGTTGGCTCAGTTCTAGTGGAGGCTGAATTGGTCTGCTTTTAGATTAGCATTGAATCAGCCCCGAGTCACTTTAATGGTGAGCCTTTGTTCTGCCTCAAGGGTTGGTACGGGCAAGTTCTAAGCAGCCAGTGCTGGCTCTTCTGCACTGCGGAAGAGGAACTTAAGAGCCTTTCTGAACTGTTCCATCTTTTGTGTGTCACTTTTCCAGTTGTCTCTGCAAAGTAATGTCTGGGTGATTGTCTCCCTCAGCCTCTCCTGTTGAAACAGTTTGTTTTGATTAAATTATTATTTCAGAAAATTAGGCCTGCTAAATGAGACCTCTAACCACCAGGGTGCAGAACACCTCTCCTGTGTAGCCCAGGGAATACTTTACTAACCCAAAGTTCAGCTTCAGCAGAGGAAAGAGAATCATCCCCGTGTCCAGCCGCTGTGTGTCTCTGTGAGGACATGGAAGAGCTGGACTCAAACCAATGCTCCAGTGAGGTGAAGTAGAGAGGAGAGGAGAGGTCTCCTCTCCTACGGGAGAGCCTGGTTGCTGGCCTGGGGTGGTAACTGGGTTTTTTTCCTTTGTGTAAGGAGGAGTCTTGGAACTCAGGTTGGGAGCACATGGCTGAGGAGGCGAGTAGGGTCGGGTGCCTCAGCAAGTCTGGGGCACTCCTCAGCCTGCAAAGCGCTGATGTTCCCCGTGAGCAGGGCGCTTAGCGTGGCACGGGGCGCTGCACGGGAGGCATTTGGCTGCTCCAGCACCTGTTACCGCCAGAGTCCCCATCTGAGACTTGTACCTGTTGATGCTCAATGAAAAATTGCCAGACACGATGTTGGCATAGGCTGAGGTGCATTTTGTATGTTTAAGGTTTCTTTTTTTAATTTAAAAAACCCCGCATAACTCTCCTGCTTTCTGCTATAATCCCTTAGCAGCTGGAGACTTTGATGGCTGTGTTCTACTGCACACTGCAATGCCATGTGATGTTTGTTTATTTGTTTGTTTATTTATTTTTCTTCTTAAATTTTTTTTTGTAGCACAGACTTCTGTAAACCGTGATTACAAACTTGTTTTCCCTTTAGGGAAATGGCCACTACCTTTGCTCGGCTCTGTCAGCAGGTGGATATTACCCAGAAAAACCTGGAAAAAGAAATTTCTAGGCTTTCCAAAGAAATAGATCAGCTGGAGAACATACAGAGCAGCTCCAAGCAGCTAAGGTAAGTCTGGGTGTGACTGACCACGAGCAAATTCAGTGAGATTGGTGCTTGCTGTTACTTTCAAGTTGAAATGAGGTAGGCACGGGTGCACAACGGTGCGCAGCAATACCTCTTTTCTTTACTTGTAACTGAACAGCTCTGGTTAAGTTAAATAAACATGTGCACCTAGGTGAATGAGCAAAGCTCCAAAAATATTCTTTCTTAGATCGTCTTTACCTTTGTCTCTGTTTATTGTATGGGAGAGATGGCTTTCTCAAGAGTATTAATCTTCTGTAGGTAAATTAGGGTGGCACCTTCCCAAAGAACCCTCCCCATAGGAGAACACGAGAGCAGCTGTACAGCGTGGAGTCATTCAGCGCAATATTGTTTTTCTTTTAGTACCAGTAGTAGGCGTTTACAGAAGACAAACTTCCAGCAATTGGTGGTCTAGGGACGTGGGAGCAGCCCCAGCCTTAGTTTCATGTTCTGTTCCCCTGCTGTAAGCCTGCCTGGCTGGGGCTGCCTCTTGGCCTCGGGCGTTTGAGACCACAGTCGGATGAACGTCTAGCCCCATGGTGCGCACCCCGTGGCGTGGTTTGCTGCGGGGCTGGCCTGTGTGAGGAACCCTGCTGAGCGCCCTGCTCGGGATTGCAGAGCCTCTCCCCAGTTCAGCACTGAAAGGGAAGGCCAGACCCGGGAAGTCCCGGGTGGACCTGGCACAGCCTCTGGGGAAAAGGAAGCGGGGGGCAGAGAGCTGGCGGCCCAGTCAGGTCCAAGGCTCTGACCAGAGCCGTGTCAGGTTTTCTCAGTGCTGTGGGTTTCAGGAATAGAGGAATAGAAATTAAACACTGATGTTGATTCTACCTTCTTTGTGATGTTACTGCATTGAAGTAAATCCATTGCTTTTGTTTGTTTTACAGAAATAAAGCCATTCACCTTGAGAATGAACTAGATCGCTTTACAAAACATTTTCTTCAAAAGAGTAAATAAAACATCGTTGCTAACTTTCCCGGTGATCCTTTGTACGACAAAGTAGAAATTTTACAGATGACACTTCTCCTCTGTGGAGTCACATGAGATGGTTTATATTTTAAATGTTACTTTGATTACACTTGTTAATTATTGTAAAACTTGGTTTGGACTCTGATGGTGAACCAAACTGAAGAGCTGTGGTACTCTGGTATGTTTGTTTTGCAGATTTTGAGTTAGAATTATCTTTAAACACTAAATTTCTTTGGGCACTTGACAATAAAAACCCCAATCCTTATTGGTTTTCATTAGTATTTAGCAGTGGCAAGTCTCACTTCCTGGCATCCAGGAGTTTATGCAGGGAGAGAGAGCTTATCACAGTTATCACTGTCTCCTGTTTTCAGTTGCTTAGGAATTAGCCAGGGATGGAGGATGCTGCTTTTTCATGTGTGCGTGTTTTTGTTTAATGAAGTATAAACCCCAGCATGGTGAAAGGACTCTGTGACTGCTTTGAAAGCAAGTGAAATTGGGTTGGGCAGCAGTTCCTCTTCCTCAAACGGAAGTGAAAGATGATCGTAAACTGCAGAGCATTCACTAATGAAATGCAGTAGGGTCTAGTTTCCCCTCTAGCTACCACATTTAGACAAGATGGCACTGATTAAGTAAAAATTAACCTGTTTCAACAGGCTTGTCAGATTTCTGGCAGTTGGTAAAGTGCCGAAATGGTTGTTTGCCTATGAGACCACTGCTAGAACCCGCGTTCAGGTGAGTTGCAGGTGTGTCGCTGCCACCAAGCGAAGGCATCCAGGCAAAGGAGAATTTGCTGGGTAGATGGGCTCGACTCAGTTTTTGCATCTTGGGTGGGGAAGCTTAGGCTGACCTTGAGCTCCCACTGCTGGATTCAGAGAGCAGGGAGAGGCCGGGCTCGACAGTTGTTACTCTGCAATGTCCTGAGCAGTCCCTCGGCTCTGCTGTAGAGCAGGTCTCTTCTGGGGCAGACTTAAGGCAGGTGTGTTGGCGTCGTTTTACCTTTGCTTGCCTCCAGCAATGCAAAGCCTCTTTTTAAAAAAAAAAAAAAAAGTTTTTGCTGTTGCCATCTGCAATTGTTTAACACCTACTTTTTTCTAACTAGACTTTTTAAAAATAACTTATTTTAAAAGAGAAAGCCTTTTCAGAATATTTATATATTTTTTATGGAAGTGTTAACAGGACTAAATGCAATATTCAACTTTAAAACTAAGATGTAGGGATTTGCTGTTTTCCAGTAGATAAGGGCTATCTTAAAAGGAAATAGATTTAACATCTAATGCTAGAGGCAGCTAATTATATGAAGACAAAGAACACTCTTCTCACCACGATGTATTTTGGTGTTTGTTTCTGACTGTGCCAGCACCAGCGTGGCACGCTCGGAACTTTCATTAGCAGGATGCAGGAGGCGTCTGAAGGGTTTTGAGGGAAACTGTGAAATACAAAAATGAGGAACAGCCCAGCCTTCTTGCGTAGAGGTTACAGATGTGTATTAATGCTCTTTTCCTGGAGCATTTTTATGGACATTGTATCAAGATAAAACTTGACATGCATGTGTTCTACAGTTATTTATTAAAAAAAAATACGACCCCTTTGCTCTAGTAAGTTATTTGGCAGCTGAATCAAAGGTGAAAACCTACACTGTAGTGCTCTCATGGGTAATGCGTATCTGCTGCAGGCCATAACTGCTGAGGTTGAGTTAAAAAAGCTTCTTCCTGCAGCAGACAAGCAAGCTATGCACTCCATACAGCTGTATTGATCAATTAAATGTTTTGGTTTGGGAGAAAATAATTAATGCTACAGACTTGAAAAAAAGAAGGAAGTGAAGGTGTCTGCCCCTTAAAGGGAAGGTGGTGTTGTGTAACAGGAATTCTCATGCCAGGAATGAATGAGTGTCCTAAAACCTGTTCTTTTCCTGTCTGGTGTTGGTGGCTAACTTCCAGCTCACTGCACTATTGTATTAACATGCCCCCCCTCCCCCCCTTCTTAGGCAGAAAACATACAAAGACATACTGCTTTGGGGAAAAAAAATCACCTTAATTATTTGTTCATCAGGGCAGTTTACTTGCGTAACATTTTGCTGTTCAGCATGTTCAGTTCACTGCGACAAGGTAACCAGAAGCACGAATCGATTGTTGCAGGTATGGCTGACCTGTCTACATTCGGTGTCACAGGAGGAACCGCGATCTTAGGACAGGGGATGCTTGTAATTACAGCTCTAACAAAACATTCACAAGTGACGCAGTCTGGTTAAAAGCACTTGTTTATTGGTTACAATATCAACTCATGGCAACATCTTTCACTGAGCCACTGTACAAATACAAAGAAAAAGATCCATCGTGGAAAAAAAAAAAGCTATAAACAGAGTTCATAGCAAGTGATTTTTTTTTTTCACAGGGAAGTCTTTTTACAACAGCACTGTTAAAGAACAAATGGCACAAGTCCCTGGTTTTTTTAATAGCTTAAATAAAAGCTTTAAGACTGTTTCTGAATACATACACAATCCAAAGGCAGTGCAGAATCACTTCATAATTGGTAACATTACCGAAGTTTTCCAAGTAGTCAGCAACAAGTTAAAAAAAAAAAAACCAAACCCATAGCTGATGAGAAATGCTGGAAACTAAAGGCAAATTAAAATCAAGCATGTTTAGAAGCATTTTGTTTTGGACTCCTTTGGATGTAATATGTACTACAAGTGTTCAGATGCTTTTGTTTTAAAAAAAAAAGGAGAAAAACACAAATAGAGCACCATTGTGTAAGTAAAACAAAGGCTTGAAATATCTAAGACTATTCCACTGAAGTCCATATTAGTTAAAACCTAAACATACTGTGTGGTATAAGAATGTCAGGCACATGTAATCTGTTATCAGTTATATCAATTAGTAACACTGTTCACACATTTACCATAACAACACTGCATTAACATTCTGCATGTATTTTACATAACCAGCAATTGGATAAAAAGGCTTGTGGTGCCTCTGAAGTGTAGGAAGTAGTTTTACCAGCATGCATGCCAGATTACTGTATACAAAGTGCACCATCAACCCATGCTTAATTACTTTTACAGGAAATGCTATCTCAAAAATCAGTCATTCTGCTACACAACCATTTATACCAACTAGTTGAATTAGCCAATAACTCTCACCAACATCTTAAAGCACAGCACTAAACCTAGTGGAGGTGACAGTGTCCTCAAAGAGGAAAGACTAAGCACTCTTGGAATGTTTTCACAATGTTTTCATTCCACCTTAAAGTAATGTGAACTTCATTGTGGGACAAGCGGTTACACTAACTGAACCAAAGAGTTAACTATTTCCAACCCATGCATTACAGTAAGCACACTAGGACCAGCTGTTACATCAATTCAGCTTTGCCAAGTCAAGGTCAGGCCCTCTCCTTAGGCAGGGGGAAAAGCCTATTTAATCCGTCTTCCATTTCAAATGGTACATAGAGCGTTGTCGATACATTGAACTATCAGTTCTGCCAGATACTGCGACGTATCTGCAATTTAGCAAGGCAGAGGATAGCGACGTTTGGAAGAAAAAAAGGTCTGGAGACAGATGGAAACAGGCCCACGTTACTGGAGTAAGCGCATACACATCAGCAAGATGCCACGTAGAAGCTTTTTGTGGTTCCCAGAATCTCAACCACTATCTCTACCAATGAACGATGTCTGAGTCTACACGGGAACAGGCCCAAGCTGGGCGCTTGCCTGATGAATACTCTCTATTGCAAAGTTAAATCTACATTAGAAAATGCTGACAAAAAACTGCACCTGAATAAAAGAAATCTTGTTACACAAAGCACATAGTTCCACTTTCCAAGCCATAACTGATCGACTTTTTTTAGAAGAGAGGCTGGGGAAGAGATTTTGGTACTATGTTCTTAGTCACTCCATTTCTGTAATTACGCAAGTTAATTTGAAATTCAAATAGTGATGTAGTTGGCAACAAACTTCTAAAGACAGGTTAAGATGTACTCACTAGTGCTGCAAAATCTGCTGTACAATGAGTGAGTGTGCTGTCATGGTGCACAGTTAGAAATCACACAAGCTGCATACTTGAGCCTATGTTAAACTATAGGCACATACCATTTTCTTTCACATTCAAAGCTGGGAATAAAACCTTTTAAGTAAAACCTATGAAGGGTCATTTTATTACCTCCCTCATATTAGGAGGAGTTTGAGCTTTTACCATTAAAACCGCATCCATTTTAGTAAGGGCATCAAGCTTGAAAGGTCACTGATAGCATTTCAAAAAAGGAAATACCACAGCCTGTGCAAGCTCATTATTTGGCCTCATATAATAACAATGTGTTACATTACATCTGTAGGCTTTAAAAAAAAACCAACCACCTAAACTCTATCCAGGACAGTAACTAAACAGCAAACGTCACCGTGGCAGGATCTATCACAAGCTTTCTGCAAGTTCCCAAGAAGC
The DNA here is from genome assembly GCF_000690835.1 of Fulmarus glacialis. NCBI lineage: Eukaryota > Metazoa > Chordata > Aves > Procellariiformes > Procellariidae > Fulmarus > Fulmarus glacialis. The sequence goes on from NW_009200255.1 coordinate 28,750, forward strand.
ATCAGATACTGCTTCCCCAGTTCTACTTGGGCTTCTTCCAGGTCTCCTTGTGCACCGACACCTGCAGCACTACAAACACTGGTTAACTGAACAGCAAAAGCTGGCGGGTATTTGCATGATGCTTTTGGAAACCTCATTAGCAAGTAGTTGGCATTCCTTATTTATTTTAAAAGCAGCTGAATCCAACAGACAATTGCCCATCAAACAACGATCGTGAAATTATTTGCAGTAATACCTGTATGAGAGCCACTACCATGTTCACAGTCTACCTGAACTTTTAAGAAAAAGTTATATACATTTGTAAAACTGTTTTTGGAGTTTCGCAAGTAGAAACTAGTTTTAATACCAGAATGTAAAAATGGCACCTGTCTTCGCAAAGGTGTTGACTAGGAAATTGGTTCAAAACACACTTCTATGGAAAAAAATTTTTTAGAAAAAGAATATTTTCTTAAAATTCCTTAGTAACAAATTTCAAGAATGATTCACTCAAGGCAGCTGTGAGTTAAAAAAACATAATCAAGTGCACCACTAAAAAAATAAACCAAGTCTGCAAGATCCCAAAGAGCTGCTCGCTTAAGAGAGTAACAAGAATTCCATAATAGTTCTGTTAATGCAGACAGATCATAAAGCAAAATGCAGAGGAATTCCTGTGACATACAATATAGTGTGATTTTGGTCCTACACCACAGTCTGCTGTTAGTAAATGTATGCTTCTCCAGCACAAGATGTGCCTTTTTCTTTTTTTAGAAGTGAATTTACTGTGATTGACTGGTACATTTATTGGCACCTTCACCATTATAGACATGGCAAGTTTACAGGCACGGTCTGGAAGTACTGAAATTTCAGATAACAAATGTCAGAAACTTGACAAATAGTCATCTCAGCCACAAATCTGTTTTGGTATATTACAGGATACTGGGCACTTATATTTATTACCTGACCCAGAGATACCCACACGCCCCCCATACCTTCAGATGAGGGCAGATTAACATTCTCTTCCAACCTGATGATTTAAAATTCACGTTATCTTTAAAATAAGTCACTTAAGAGAAGCCAATAGACTTAATTCCCCTTTCCAAAAACGCCACAGACGTTCAAATTCCCAAAAGAACATCCATTGCAAGCGCAGGCATGCTGCCAGGCACCAAAAAGTTAAGCAATCTTCCCAGGTATTTTCAAATGGGCATCAGTCACTTGATTTTCCTGTATCTACACTCAACTGTACTTGATCAGAACCTATCATCATCAACTGACATCAAAATCAGAATAAAATCAGGAACAGGAGATGAAATGGCTATTTACAGTGTCAGAGCTGCAGAACAATTAGCATCTAAATAAGCCACCATGGTACAGACCTCTGTGACCACAGGAGAACAAGCAAGTCGCTAAGTTTATAGTATGAAGTTTTAAAGGGTCACACAGGTAAGCAAGGTTATTTGGTTCATTGTAAGTTACACAATTCCTTTTATAATTCACACTGCACATAACTGACAACAAGCGCTTTTGGTTGTGGTATGCTTTGGCAACCCCCCAATTTGGAGGGGGATTATAGGCGATTAACTGCACATTTAAATCTTCCTTAAGAATCTAAGCAAAGTCCTCCTGAATGCCTCAGTTTATTGTGGTAATTGAGCAAGCTTTGCAAGTACACTGCTTTCTGCACACTGAGCATCATGCCAAATCATTCTGTTAGTGCAAATCAGCTAGAGTTTGCGATGGGCCAAAACTACCTCATTTAGTTAGAGCTGAATTGTCAAAGGAAAAGCACTCAGCCACTTAACGACAGCAATGCAGGTGGTCACTTGGCTTCCGTACCCAAGGACTGCATGGAATAGCTGATGCGAAAAGCTGCAGTAAGGAAGCTAATACTTCCGGAACCGGATTTTTAAAATTTATTTTATTATTTTTAAATTATTTTTGCTGCTGTTGCAAGTCTGCCTGGCGTTAACTCCTTGGTGTTTGGAGGCCATGACTGCCAATGGATGAACCAGGAACCACTGGCTTGAAGGAAGAACCCCCACAATTAAAAACAGGCAAGCAGGTCAAGAAGTGAGTGAATAAGGCGCTAGGTATTAACTGGGAGTCTCCAGGGCCTTTAAAAAAAAAAATTCAAATGCCTTCCATTATAAAAACACATACATACCATTGGCTTCACTTTTATCTACAGTAAATTCACAAAAACATTTAAAACAGCAATCTAGTTCATCCACTACAAAACTCAGAAGTGACATCTCGGGTTAAAAGCAAAGCTATAAATGTAGTTCCTTAAAAAATGCAAACATATTTCTTTACATACAGACAAATGTTACATGATTGGCTGCTATAATGTGTATATTCTGTTATGTACAAAAAAAGGTACAGGATTAGCAGACTGAGCACAAGCAAAAACCCTTCAAGGACAATCTAACCAAACCACCAAAAACAAAAAGACTGGCTCTTAGTTTGTCGGTCACCATGATTATGTGTGCTGGCCCCTTTTAAAAAGTCAGTGATTTCTTCCCCCCTCCCCTATTTCTTCACTTGATTTTTTTTCTAGTTTACAGAAAGCCTTTTTGTGTAATAATCAGTGAATAGAAAAACTTCACCTGCAAATACAAGGTAGAAATGTTATTTCACAGCTATAGGCTGCAGCATTGATCTCTCCAGATCTCAAGTGGAGAATGTACATGTTTGGCTCCCAGTTAATTCCAGATTCTGAGAAAACTGTCCCAAGACCCTGTAGCTACAGCCATGCCGTCATCAGTAACACCTAAACAGCTGACACGGTTGTCATGGCCAGCAAGGACACCTGGAAAAGAAGAAGCAACGGAAGTTAATATTCACAGGATGTCAAGGACTTCAGCTGTTACTCTGCTCTCCCAGGTAAGTCTTCAAATTTGCTAAAAAAGATGTAATGCAAGATCTAATCATCCTTTTTGTCTTTACCCTGAAGAACTATACACATCACAACAGCCATACCAAGAAACTCAACAATGAGGTTTTTAAAAATATGTACACACAATATTGCCTCCATTTTTCTCTCTGCCCTTACGACTTCTCCTTCTTTCTGCCCCAAAGACCTCCTCATCCCTAATCAGGCTCTCTACTGTTTTTTCTCTGTTTTCAGCAATGCTGTCCACAATTTCAGCCATCAAGTACTTCCAAAATCAAATGTGACATCTTCTGACAATGCCCTGGATACAGGAACTACCTTGAGTTTCCCATGTTTTGCAAACCCTAAGGATTAAAAATCCCCCATGTATTGTGTCAGACTATTAGAAAAGCAGCACTGTACCCTGCCTCTTCCCGCTTTGTTTTTGCTTTCCCTCTACCCATTCTTGCACTTGTCTGCTCTCCCAAGGTACCACATCCAGGGCTATTAAAACTCAATCTGTCCACGTCCTTTAAGGAAAAGGATATATTTTCAGTCTGAACAGCAGAATCAAGGTTCAGTACTGAACCAGGCCCCCTCATTTAAACTATTGTACACAGTGAGAAAGATGTAGCTATGCTATAAACATTCTGTCTACCCTGACAGAAGTGACTAATTCAAGGACTGGAAGTGTCCACTTCCCCTCTCTCCCAACAGCAGGAAATTATGGTCCCCAAAGCAAAAAGACTACTGTAACTTACTACTGTCCGAATTACTTCCTCTGATGGGTGCAAAAGTTAATGCAAATGTATAATTTTGTATTACTTAATTTCATACACTTCAGTGAAATAAATTTTCTGTAGACGTAACGTAATTTTGGAGGCTGTTCCTTAGCCTCAAGAGCTGGTATCTTCCAGCACACAGATATATAATGGTCAGTACCCAAGAACAGGAGTACTTCACTGACTGGAGCATTTACTCCACACATCATATAGATGAAACTGTAATGCAATGTAACAACTGGAAGACATAACCAAATGTAATAAAATAAAAGGATGTGATTCCAAAAGAAAACAGTGTTAGAAGGAAGCAAGCAGATTCCACAACGTCAGAAATAGCATTGGCAATCAACTGGCTCTGCATTTTGCATAGATTTTTAATATCCATCTTCTGCTAAGGAAATGGAAAACTTCAGCTCTTTGCAGTTATGCGTACTCACCTGCTCTCTCCCCTTTCAGAGTATCCCACACGTTGCAGTTGAAGTCATCATAACCTGCTAGCAAGAGGCGACCGCTTTTTGAGAAGGCTACAGAAGTGATCCCGCAGATGATATTGTCGTGCGAATACATCATTAATTCCTGATCTGCACGTAGGTCAAAGAGTCGGCAAGTGGCATCATCAGATCCAGTAGCAAATGCATGTCCATTAGGGAAAAACTGGAAGTTTTAATTAAGAGACAGGAGTTTGACACCAGAAATATCCATTGTTCATGCATTATTTCAAAAACATCACAGGATTATTTTGCCAGGGTGACCAGACAAAGGCAGAATGATTTATTTTAAAAAAAAAAAAAAATCTGCATGTTAAAAAAATGCATATACATAGCTACACAACAAAACACTTCTAGAACAGTATGGGTAACACCTGAACGACTGGAATTCTACCCAGACAGCTCCTGCATGCGGTGTAACAGGAGTCAAAGGGGATGCAACTAACTCCTATAAAATGAAGCAAAACGCAGTTATGTGCATCCTGGCTGTGGGCCAGGAAGACCTGGGTGAAGTGGTACATAATGTTCCATCTTGAGCTGGTCAGCCAGGTTGGCTCAGCCAAGATAGAAGATTGCAAGCAAGCAATTCAATTTCCAAAAAATCTACTCCAAATCAGAGTCATTCTTACAACAGCCATATTGATTGAAACGGGAATGAAAAGAGCTCAGCACATCTCAGGATTCAGGTCTAAGTATAGGAACTGCATTTTTCTACTGGTCATGCTTTTGGTATTTTCTCAGCCTTAATAATTTTTCATGTTTATCAAAAACAGATGCAGCTTAGACTTAGATTTCATTCCCTATTTATCAGAGCTTGTATCTTGCAGATCAGAACATAGTGTTACTATGACAGAGAGGAAATATAATCCAGTTTATAAATATTACAAAATGATTCCAGGGATGAATATTCAACGTAAGTACTGATTTTAACTTTGCCTTCCAGAATATTTTGCTGAAAGCTCTTTTCAACAGAAAATACCAAGTACACTTTAGTTCAACAAAAAACTTTAAGATGAGGATGCTTGGCTGTTTTGCTTCCTCTCAGTATATTGCATTTATCTACAATTTTCAGTTTTTAACACACTGCTGCACTGCAAAAAGTTTCCCTCCTCCATTCTTTGCTTCTTAAAAAAAGTAAGGTCTCAGTTACTGAACAAAAACATAGCTGAAACTATTCCAAGAACACTTCAGTGCATCATAGATAATGGCAATAATAATTCAGTTATAAACTAGATCGTAAGTTATGAGACAACCTTCTTCGTTACATACAATTTAACAGTCTCTACCCTAACTAAGTAATTGCTTTTAAATCAAGGTAACCCAGTAGACTACAAGCTGAATTCATGCAACTATAGCTTTTATCCTCCCCCTTTCTTCCCATGTGGAAATACAAATGATCACTTACACAAACTGCATTAATATCTGACACGTGCCCTGTGAACGACTGCCTGCACATTCCATCTCGAATATCCCAAAGCTTCGAGGAGGCATCACAGGCACCCGAAACAAAAGTCCTCATATCTGGACTTAGAGAGAGACTCATCACATCGCCAGTATGCCCAGTGAATGTAGTGGTCTGTTGACCAGTTTCAATATCCCACAAAGCGCTGCAGATAAAGTGACAACATTAACACAATGTATGTGGTTATTTGAGAGTTTAAGTTTTAAATACAAATTAAGGCATTGGAGAGGGAAAAAAAAAAAGGAAAAGAAAAAAAAAAGACCAACAGAGCTCAAAAACTCACCAAGTGGTGTCTCCTGAGCTAGTGACAATTTGGTTGTCATCTAGAAAGCGACAACAGGACAAGTATCCTAAACCCAAAACAGTTATGTTAGTTTCAGACCCAGGAGCAATAACTGAAGTTTAAAATCCAAGAGCAGTGATTAAAGTTCTCCCACAGCAGTCTATAACCAACGAAACTATTTCACAGTTCACAATACACCTCAAAGCGAGATTGTTTCATTTGGTGCAATAAAAAAAACAAAGCTGAAGCAAGAATATGGCTGACCTGTATGCCCTGGCAACTCTCGGCTCACTCTCACATTGCCCTCTCTGGTTTTTAAGTTGTATATGGAACAGATGTTGTCCAATCCACCACAGGCAACGTAGTTTCCAGACGGTGCGTATGCGCAAGTCATCACCCAGGAGGATCTTAAAGGAATGGCGTGCATCTTCAGAAAGACAGAGCTCATGAATGCTACGTCACATGTTAGCTTTCATTTTTCACTGAGGTCATTCATATCAGTTAACGAATTATAGCATATTAAACATACCAAGTAGATTGTGTATCATAAGTTTCAGTATTTTGATTTTACAACATATTACAAGCCATTTCATATTTATACATACATACAAGGATGAAAAATACCAGTAGTCTCTCGGTAGATATACAGAACTTCAGTACAACATTATTTAATAGCAAAGCTATTCTAAATTTAAAACATTTACAACATTTGTTTATTCTACTTAGATTTCTTTGTCTAATTCTTCTACATCTCTGAACTACAGGTTATAAAATGGGATGGTTGTACCCATGGAGACTGGACAGTTTACAGAAGCAGATCACCACTCCACACTCTACCTAAGCTTTTCTCATTTAACAGCTTTTTTTTTCCTTCTTTTTTTTTTCCTCCTCCTTTCTCTGCCCTCAAAAGCAAAGCACCTGTAAATTCCGAGGTTGTGTTATTTCTACAATTTAAAACCAAATTAGTTTCAGAAGCAACACCACACAGGCAGAGAGCAATAGCTACAAGCTACTGCACTAACAAATTAGAGTGAAAATGTTACATACTACCTAGAACTATTGCTTGAGACACAACCTACAATGTATCACTAGTAATCAGCTTGTCATGAAAGAAGAAAAAAAAAAAAGGATTATGTCTGAATTAGAAAAAGACTGCTGCTTTTCGTTTTTGCCTTGCAACCATACAAAAATAGACACAAGCCCCCTCAAACACACAAATTATGCATGAATTATTGATATGGATTATAAATAACTCTACCTTATTTGTTGTATAACTATCCCAAATAATTAATTTTCCATCTTGAGAAGCACTTACTAGTAACCTAAATATAAACACAAAATAAAATGTTAATATAAAACAAACCAAAAAAATCTCAGAATAGACACACATCATGCATGATTACCAAGTGACGCAGAAATTTCATGATTTAGTACTCTCTGCCTTTTCTTCTTTTTTTTTTTTTTTTGAGGGGGGCATTTGTTGGAAAAAATCTGCAAAGATCTATATATTACCTGACAGAAGAATCATGTGTCCACAAGGACTCATGATTAACAATGGACAAAACCAAACAACTTACTGAAAACACATTCTATGAACTCTCTCCACAGCTGCTTTTATTTTTCATATACTAATATTTTAACTATACAGCTACGCAAAAACAAACAAGAAATTTAGGGGAAAATAAATCTTATTTTGAGAGCAGATTCTAGATGTATTTGTTTCTAGACTATATGACAGAGAGTAGACCATGAGGCACTGTTAACATCTGACCATCAGTTGCTCTAAAGGCAGCGTAACAAAACTCCTTCCTAGAAGCTAAGTAACTTTTCCCGCTATGTACAAAAGGATCTTTTTTTCAACGAAATAAAATTTGTCCGTAAAGTTTTAAAATCTCTGTTATCACAGAAGTTACATAATTATTCAACATCTTGGAAAATGCAATAGCCATCATTCCAAAAATATGCCTTACCACATACCCTCCCTCTGCTTAAATAGACTCAAAGAACTTAGTAAAAACTAAAAGAAGGGAAAGGCAAAATGTCTGTGGTAAGAACAAGCAAAGTTCCTCTCCTTTCAATCAATTTCTCTATTACCACTATGCAATCCTCACTGGTTTTAAAAAGGCAAACTGTAACTAAAGACAAAAAACCTACCATAGTCGTGGTCTGTCATCCCCCTGCAAGGGCACCAACACCATACCATATGGCTCCCAAAACCTGATATTAATTCTGAAGTTGACAATCTGATTTCTAACCCTTAAACTGCAGGTTTAAGGATCACTTGTACAAACCTCGAGTCAGATCCCCAGTGCATAGCATAGATTTTGGCTAAGTGACCTCTAAGCGTACGCCTTGTTCGCATTTGAATTCGACCCACTGAGTCCAGACTTGTTGTGATCTAAAAATAAATAAAACAAACCCCTGAGATACTGAGAACTATTTTTAATATACAAGATAACTAAATACATTTGAACTTTGATAGAAAATAATCTATTTTGGCATGCAACATAAAAAAAAAAAAAAAAGGATACTAGTGTACAACCCAGGATTAGGTCCATGCAACACTGAGGAAAACAGATTTTACAGAAGATACACTAATACACTTCACAATGGCTATACCTGAAACTTCAGAAAGTTTTTAAATATAATACTATGTAATACTGAGGCTATTTTAGATTATCAAATCTGAAAGTTTTCAGTTAAAACCAATGGAAGAAAATCCTCCAATATTTACTGCACTGTTACTTTTTAAAGCATGCAGAACTTTAAATGCAAATTAATTTTCTTCTAAAATACAGCTAAAAGACATTTATTTAAGTCTTTCTAAATATACTAAACACAACAAACACACTCTATTTAAAAGCCAAACTGGAAGCAGGACCTATTAAGATGACTGGTTGGGTTTTTTTGCTGTTTTGTTTCTTTGTTTGTTTTTTGGTGGGGTTGCTTTGTTTTGTTTTAAATAACTGTATAAATACACAGTACATTTCAAAGGCTTCTTTCACTTTATTCTTTCAGTTACTAAACAGGAACGTCAGTCATAAATTGCAGGGAATTTTATTTTTTTATATATCAAGTAACAGCCTATACACGGAATCAAGAACATACCTGAGCAAGAGTTGTGTCACTACATGCTTTCCTTGCATCCTGAAACAAAGAATGGAACAATTTGAATCTAAAAGGCAACACTGAGCATCAACTGAGAGAAAGTGTCTAAAGGAAAAATAACTCTTAAGCTAGACTTCACCACACTCCAAAAAGCCACAAGCCAACAACTTACATGCCAATATGCCTTCTGTCACCCTAATACATTTTATTGTCTAAGGAATCTAAAGCACTGGCACACAAGCTGAAGGGTACTGGAGGAAGAAGGACTTAAGAATGGCCATGCCCCAGCAACCTTTGAGTCTCCCTTTCTACATAATATATGATTCAAAGCCATTTGGAGCCATCCTGAAGTCCCGGCGCCTACCCTCTTCCCTGTACTCCTTCCCTGGTGTCGATGTGCTTTCTCAGGGTGTGCTGAGCACCAAGGGAAGAACTGATCCACCTGAAAACGCAACCACGTATTATACATGATTAGTAAGCTTTGTGCTTACATGAGGCTCTTGCATTAAGCCCCTTGCCATCACAGGTTGACGATGCTAGTTATGAGAGGCAGGATGAAAATTTACAGGCAGGTTCTGGAGAGCAGGACAGAGAGCAGGCTTACCAAAGCTTAAGCTGCTGATGCACTTCATACAAAATGAAGGAAAAAAATAGTCAACTAACACCCTCATTCATTTCATGGAATGGATGGTGCTCCGGTCTCCATACAGATACTCCGTCTTTTTTTCATTATTTCAGACTCTACGGGCATATGACTTACTTCCTGCATATTGTTCAACCCCACCTAGAAAACAGACTTTACTTTCATTTGTATAATCAGAGTAATAGACTGGACACCTGACACAGGCGAGCACCACTGAGCCTAGTTTGCAACACTCCGATTTTGCAAAGCCTGGTTTCAGTTACAGTAGCGATTGCACTGCACTCCTGCAACTCAGACTCCCGTCTTTGAAAAACAAAAATAGGCACACAGTCAGCAACCACTTCTGAGAAGCATGGTTTAAAATAATTGGCGTAAAATTACACAGGAACTCTATAGCACAAGTTGAAGATAAAACTATCAACAGCAGTATTGAAGGATCAGCCACAAGACCCTCTCTAACTCCCTTCAGTTTCTCCAAATTCCTTCCAACTTCTGTAACCAACGAAGCAGGCATCCCACAAATGACGGATGGCCTTCTTCACCGCCAATTTGTGTGTCCCCCCGTCCCAAGAAAGCGTTCAACCTGTACACTAACAGCAATGTCCTCTTTGAGAGGAGGAACGGAACCCCAAGAAAGCGTTCAATCTGTACACTAATGGCAATGTCCTCTTTGAGAGGAGGAACGGAAACATTTACTCACACACTTTGGAACTGCATCAATACATTCAGACTAGGATCTTAAAATTTTTCAAGCTCTTGCTTGAGAGTTACTTGACATTGCAACTTTAACAATTTTTTAGTACATGTTTATTCTGACCACCCTTTATAGCCTTCCTCCCAGAAAGCAAGCCTGAGAGTGGATTAAATCATCTCAACTTATTTTTAACATGTCTGAACTGTAGAAATATTTATAAAATGTTGACGTCTGGAATCAGGAGGGGTTTAAAATACCAGAGCAGCAAATCCCCTAGCACTCAGGACTTATTTCATCCACAGGAAGAAACACACTGGATTTTAAACAACTTTAATTGTTTAGTTTAGCTGAAATACTTGAAGATGTTCAACATAAAATTAATTCTGAATGCAGTTTGAATGAAACAAAGCAATTTTTCTTAAAGAAAGAGCTATTAGCAACACCTATACTTGAGGCCATCCAATACTTGCCATATGATTGGCAAAGCTGCAGCAAATGCAAAGTTTCAACAGGCTATTTTAATTCTTGCATTTTAACTGTCATTTCTACATATGCATCATCGTAACAGAATCATTAGTGTCATAACATGAAAACAGCTCCTCTATATAATTGTAGATTTTTCCCAGTTCATGCAGTAGACAATGCAGAATTTGTGAGAAAAATCTACCCGCTCAATGTGCAGCCCCCACGATTTCCTAGCACACATACTTAAGATTTCATTTTTCTTCCCGAACTATATGTATTTTTTAAAATATAGTGTCTTACTTGTTCAAAATGTCATTCAACTTGAAATTACACTGCGTCAAGTATGCAACACTTCCAAAAATCATATCCTGAATCTCAGTTCTCAAAGTGAGGACACGCATCACATGGGAACTTTATTACAGACAGAACTAGCAATGAACTTTAACCATAAAGCCATCCTGCTATCTAATAGTTAATTGTTCACTGATGTTTCAAACTTCCTGCACTAAAAATTCATGCAGTCTTATTTTATCCCTCCAGCATAGTCTATCTGTGTACAGAACAGAGCTACAGCTGTAGTAACTCCATGGGGAGGCAAAGGTACATCACCTAGATATTGTTAAAAAAAAAAAAACAAAACAAAACCAAAAACAAACCCAGAGAAAAAACACACAAAAAAACCCCCCAAAACAAAAACGAAAAATCATTAAACCTTTCTAAAACACTGCAGACTACAAAAAGTCCATTGGGAAATTGACAGCTGTGCACCACGGTTTGTTCTATTTTAGGAAGCTGCTAGGTACAATCTTACCTGGAACTCACTTACAAACAAACACAAAGCTGATTTTTTGTGATTGTATTGTTAGAGAAAGTATGGGACAAAACCCAAGAGCTGTAAACAACTAAGATAGCAAATTGCTAGCTATATATAAAACATCAAATCCTGTTAGCGACCTCACCTCTTTTTAGGAGTGCATCAAAAATAATTCCTTAAAATTACCAGCCCGCTAGATATTCTAGACACTTTAAAAAAACTTTTTTTTTTTTTAGGTCCTGTATCTATCTTCTTACCCATCCCAAACAAAACACCTATTTAGAAAGAAAACTGTGCAATGATTTAATAAGCAAGATAAATAGTCACCTATACAAATATGAAACTGAATTATTTGGTCAGAAAGTTTCTTGAATATTAAGTCATCAGGAGCATTTTAAATTGCATATTAATCTGAAGTTAAAATTAAGCATAAACTATCCAACCCTGCACTCAGATCCAAAGAGGTAAACACTAATTGCCAATGCTGAGCCAAAAGACTCCAATGGCAATAGCCATGGTTACTCGTGGTTACTCCAGTTACAAGTTTGGGTGACAGAGTTACAAGGGAATGTTAAATCAACCTAAAGCCACTAAAAGGAGCCCTTATACAAAGGGCCAATCAGATTTTTATGCTCCAAAACTAAAAAAGCAAACATTCCTGCAACACAGTCTAGCTCTCTTACTTGCCTGATACCTCTTTCTTCACACGATACAATTTTGCATAAAACCAGACTGATTGATTACTAAGACTGAATTAAGACTAACTGGCTCACCCCAACATAATATAATGAGAAAGTCGTTACACATCAGACAGAGGAAGAACTGAAAAGTTATGTATACCTTTTATTTGTGCAATGCTGTAATAAAGCTTAAATTTAAGAAAACGTATTTTAAATTAAAATTTATTTGCATTCCTCTACAGAGCTGCTAGAAGGGATACCCAGCGCCACAACACTGACTGATCCCCGCCTTGTGTTTCATTAGTGTATTACGTGAAAACGATAGGACACAGAGCTCTCCTTGGATGATACTGAATGAGCAGCCATGAAAGGAACATTTGCCCCCAACACAACTACTAATACACAAAGTGCGTTTACCGCATGGCTGATACTAATAAGCAGCCTATCGTCCACTGCACTAAGCAGCAGACCACCACAAAACAACTGCTGCCAGCAGGTGCCATGCTAAAGAACTTTGTCAGTGTGCATGCAACATATTCTAAGAAACCTGTAGTCTTAGTTGATAGGAAGGTTTGCAAATAAGGCATTCCCATATAAATCAGATTTATGAATGCTTCATGTTTAGGAAAAGGAAATTTTGATGAAGAATAAACAGATTTTGAAGATCCTTATTACATTTTGTACTTTTCTCTTTACTAAAAACTGCATCACTGAAATATACAGGCATGTCGCAACAGATTCCTGGTAAACTGACTTTGGGCATGACAGCTCATGCTTGGTTTATCTTCAATGAGTAATTTCAACAAAAAATTAGCACATATGGGGGGATCCGCATTTTCAAAAAAAAAAAAAAAAAAAAAAAAAAAAAAAAAAAGGAAACAAAAAAAAAGGGTTTTAAAAAAAAAAAAAAAAAAAAAAAAAAAAAAAAAAAAAAATCAACAGGAAGCAAAGAAATAGGGCTTCTAGAAATGACATCCACCCCGGAAGGTTTTCTCTCACACTCCGTGCTTTGACCTGCACGCTTATCAAGAGCGGCAGCGCAGTGGTCATTTTTAGCCCAGAAACAAGCTTTTCTTAATACCCTTAACCTCAACTTGTCATGCCTAGGTTCTAGAATTTTGCTGCTCCCTTTTTTTTTAAATCCAAAATAAAAAATTTATAGAGACACATACACTCCTAGTAACAAAACACAGCAAACTCCAATAGGAAATAAACCATTTTGTTCAAGAAATATTATTAATGCATTTCATTATACCAATGGCTTACTTTTCTGATTTTTAAACAAATATTCTGAAAATATTTTAAGCTCTGCACAACTTAAACAGCAGCAAGTAATAGATGCGGTCTTTACACTTTAAGGAGGAACTTTATCATGAAAAATAAGCAATTAGCAATTCTTACTCTGATTTGATTTCGCAGTTGCTCTGCCTCCTGCCGTAACTGTTCCAGCTCACTCATCTTCTTCAGTCTCTATCTCTCACGCTCCACCGGTGAAGAAAACCTGCCAATAAGAGGGAAGAAAAATAAGTTTCAGTATCACTTTCTCCTCTTACAGAAAAAAAACCACAAAACACCACAACACCAAAAACCCCACGAACCTATATATATTTATTCTGCCTTCAGAAAGACTTTCAAATAGATATTCCCTTTAGTACACTGTCTAATAAATTTGGCAAGACCTAAGTTATTTTAATTCCTGAATTACCATGGAAAGCAGAATTAAATGAAGTATATTTTGAATATTGAAGCAACGGTCAACAAAACCACCCACTGTACTTTAAAAAACTGTTACTGAATGCATTTGTAGCGCCCCTCTTCTCACCCACCCGGAAATCTCCGACATCTTCACCCCAAGATGGCAACAGAGAGCAAAGACTACACTGGTTGCCTTAAACATTTACCTTTGAGCTCAACAGTGCTATGATACAAGCACCTTTGCACATGACATGCAAGGCAGTTTTTGTTTTAATTAGAGAGGAAAATTCTGAATCCTAGACTACAGCTGAAATAGCAGGTTTTCTACAATTTTTTTCCGTATTTTCGTTGGGCAAGGTATGACGATGTTTTCATTTCAAAAGCACCCACACAGTGAGAAGGGATAGTAAAGACCGAACCATTCCTAAAAGCATCCTCATGCTGGTACAGCCCACAGCAGCCTAAAACAGTTCTCATCTGAACAAGGCCTCAAAGCAACCTTAATAAAAAGATCAATAAACAGTAAGACCACATGCAAGCACACTTTCAGGTTGGTAATTTTTTAAAATCAGATTTTGCATCTGATTTTTTCAGTGTGTTGAACAGTTTCCTCAGATCAATTTTCCTCTTTATCCCCAGTACAGCAGCACAGCAAAACACCGCTACAGAGACCTCTTACGTCTACTCACATACATGTAGGCTTCAATATCCTTGCAGTGGAAGTAAAGTAAGCTAGCAGCTTGCTCACAAACAAACCAGGCACTTGTTTGTATTTTTTTCATGATGGAAAAAGCACACCAGAAAGGTGGTGGTGGTGGTGGTCCCACTACATTATCTAAAAAGCCCAAAACACTTATAGCTTACAGAAGAAGAAAGACGAAAGTCATACTACTCCTCACAAAATGAAAATTGAGGGAGGAAGGAAAAGAAGTGGGGAGAAGAACCTATTCAAATATTATTCTAAGCTTTTTATTTAAGCATGAGAGACAATACAGTAGTGTCCCCCCAATTTAGTCTACTGAAAAATCGTGAAAAAGGGGAAGAAAGGTCACAGAGTGTCTGGTAAGTTGTAGACCTCTAGGGAAACCCCTTTATTTGATCTAGCTACTGGTTCTTTGTAGTTCAGTAGTGATGTCCTCTAAAAGACAGACTCTGGAAGGCTTTTTTCCACCTATAAAACACGACACTTCATAGACGTGAAGAGTGAAAGGTTTTGGTTCAAAGTAACTTACTAATAAGATAATCACCCTTGGACTAACAGCTTACACAAGTGTTTGAGAGCTACGAAACTTCTCGTTACTCAAGAAGAAAAGTGTATCTTCATTTATTACCCATTTACTCTTTTTTTCTTTCAATCTGAACCTCCATACTTTCCACAGGTATCACTGCAAAGTCCATTTCAGAATAAACCCCCACACACACACAAACTGGATCATCTCCAAATCAAAATACATCCTAACCGGTAAAAGCACAGCGGTGACTTAGAAGGTCTAACTAATATTTTCAGCTATACATAAGCAAACTATGAAGTTCACACCTTTCCCTTCCTTAAACCTATGCTCTGTTCAACTACAAAGACATTATAATCCATATGTGAATATTCTAAGTGACTACTTTATTTACCATCATCTTCCTATTTCAGAAGCCCAGACTATTTAATATTGCTTAAGGCACAGCAGGCATAAAATAGACATCACACTATGTCCGATTTCAAAAATCGAGCATTAAAAACTGTAATCACTTTAGCATGCATGCTAATCATGCCTTTATAGTCTTTGAAGTTTAATTACAATTTTAATATATTTGATTGGAATACTATACCTCTATGAAATATAGCCCCACTTGCACTTCCAACAGTGTCAAATTATCCTTTTTAAAATGTTTTCCCTTTTTTTGTTCTAGAACCTACACAAAGGTAACACAGACAAAACAACGGGCTCAAATGTCTAAAGCAAGCCAGCCAATCTGGCTGCCAATGTTTCAGCAGTCTTGCATGCTATTTTTAACAGAAGATAAAGATTCCTAACAGAGAAGCTGATGTATCTCTGATTTTCTGAGAAGGGAAGTCAGCATCTGCCCTGTGATGTGCCACACTTCAATGCTCTGTAAACAGTAACTTCAACACAGAGAATAATTGATCATAAAGAAAGTGACATTACTATTCAACCGGAAGCATGCATGGCTGGTCACGAGTAGCTAAAATCAGGGCATTTTTTTTTATTGATAGGTAAAACTATGAGTGTATTAGAAAATTAGCTGTAGCATTGCACTGGCACTCAAAGACCATCAATCACCATGCTGCATTTCAACCATAAAGTCAGTGTTAATGACTTTAATGTCACTCATATCAATACTGTTGATCATTAATGCCATTTCTGTATCAAGCTGCACCAGCAGTTAAACAGCTGTTAAACTTAACAGCTTTAAATCATGTACCTGTATAAGTTCCTACACGGACATAATCCAGCTTCAGAAGCCTTCTCACCCACCCATCTTTAGCTTAAAAATAAATTCCTATGCAAATTAAAGGACAATGATATTTCACACTTTTTTTGAAAGAAAAAGGGTTTTTTTCAGTTGAAAAGTCCTAGCAACATCAGTATGTTCTAAATTTGCAAGGTCATTGGCATTACTGCTCAGCAGAAATATATCGGTGGTTCAAGGTCAAGCTATACCTCAACGAATATAACAGCCTCCAAGCCAGTACACATTTCTACAAAATCTAAATTCATTTTAGAACTGGATTATTCTAGCTTTAAGAATTAAAGTTCCTCTCCTCTACGGGGCAGGTGAACAGCAAACTCCGAGATATTCTTAAGCTGTATATAAACACCGGGATACTACAGTAAACAAACTAAGTGCACAGTTTAACCATTAAACTGAAGTGTATCCAACGCTCTCTGTTGTACTGGCTGGCTGCAGTTCCTACTACAACTGCTCATGTGTTCAGATGATCATCCACCATAAAGTATTTAACAGAACCGTGAGCAAGATGCTTCCACTTGCGATTTTTTATTTTTTTTAAGCGCTACTTCGAGGTGCCCACAGGCAATCACAGAAATTGAGTGGGTAGAGAGGAAGCTCTCATGGATGCTTTTCCAGATTCACACTAACTCTGCAAGCAGCATCTCTGAACTCCTGTCAAACTACCGTGTGAACACCTCACTGATGCCATACTTACGACAGCAATGCAGGAAGATAAGCACGTGCTTGGAACTTGTGCATGCAGATGCATCTGCGTCTGTTTCAATGCTTCTGATGCTAGTGATACGGTTAAAAGAGAGGAAGCCATAGTCAAGATGTAGTTATGTGCGTAGACCATTATCCAGACTAGATTTACTTGCTGTAATATTGTTTTTAAGTGTATCAGTGAGGTGACCACTGAAGCACAGCAAGGACACAGAACTAGATGGCTGGCAGCAATGGCAAAGCAGAGGCTGCATCCTATAAACCTGTCCTCAGTGCAGAGAAGCAGGTCATCACCACAACCTTGAAGCGTGCTATTTCCCAACGCTACCAGTCATCCAATAAAAAACAACTTGGTTTTTATCAGATTAAATGCTGGGACTGCTTTTGCAGGGCTTACAGGGATTGCAAAGAACAGAGGTGATCTCTGTATTGCAAATTTTTCCTCATACAACAAATTACTGAAAACCTCAGTGGATTCAACTCCAACCTGTACTAGGTTACAAAGGACACATGCCTGATCATTCCTCCCTCCAGGAAGATCAAAATACTACAGCCAGGAAGGAGCACTGCACCACAGCCTGGAAAATTCTTTATTCCGAACATTAACTTCCTCAGGAGCCTAGCTGTACCATACTTGGCCGTGCACGCAGCAAAGCCATCAGCTCTTGCACCTCTATGGGCAAGTCAGGATTCCTCCTGCCATCTTGGGAGACTGAAGATAACGTAATGTCTACCTCCCTGACTTATTATATTTTTAATAAACGTTTAGTCAGAGAAAAAATATTCTGAGCTACCTTAGATGCAGAATACTAGCGGTATCTGCTTTTCAACATTCACACGCAGAAACCCTGATGAAGAAGCCAGACGCTTCTCTTCAAATGCAATTCATGATATGCATGATGTACTATGAATAATATCATCTGCCACAGCAAAGAGGCCTTGAGGGGATGAGCAACAAGGAAGGGGAAGAACTTTTTAATACCATTGGTAGCCAGGGGGTGTACCACTGCAGGATACCCTACCGATTAGGAAACGGGGTCAAGGACACGAGATGCTTCCCATCAGAAGCAACAATACAGGGAGCTCGTTGTGAGCAATAACTATTGTGTAACCAAGGCGGCACATCTTTGCCCTCATAAACGCAATGTCATTTGTAGGCTGAACTGTACTCAGTGCAATTTTTCCTCAGCGGACTTGTACAAGTGAATTTACTGATACGAAAATAAAGTGCCTCCTGAGGCAAAATAATTAACTAAGTCAGATTCCACAGCGTATCGAGCGTCAAGAAAGCCACTGGCAGGCTTGAGTGCTCCACAGACAAATTACGCCTTACGCTATTCCTGATTCAGTAGCAGCATCATTTGCTAAGAGTTTAATTCTTCATTATATGGGCAGGCAGTGACAAATTATCACAGGTTCTTGTCTTGAAAGTACTTTCTCTGCAACATGTGGACTCAAAACATCGTGGCTGGAAAAACACCCTTTTCTCTGTAAAAAGTCACTCCAAATGCACTTGAGGACTCACTGTAAGAAGACTCACCAAGCCCAGGACCTCTGCAACACGCTGGCCGGCGACAGGGCAGGACACAGCACCTACACAAGCCAGGATGCAGGGAATTCATCAGACAGGGACCTGCCGACCTCACAGCACTGAGCAGAAGGCTGGCGCAGGGGCCGAGAGCCGACGCAGCTCTGGAAAGCCAGGAAATGGGCTGATATTTGGCAGATTACTTGAAGCAGAGTAGTCAGGCATGTAGTGATAGGAACCTTTAGTTCTGCAAAGCAGAGTTATTTCTGTCTCAGAGAAGATTACAGTTTACAAACTAAGATGCTAAATAATTTGGTTTCTTTAAAAAAAAAAAAAAAAAAAAAAAAAAAGGCTTTTTCACTTGCCTCGGCAAGCTTAGCTTACTCCCATGTAAAAATCACCATATAGACAGGAGGAAAAGTGTAAATACGCCCCTCCCCACAACAAAGCATTGCTATTTTTGTGCCAAATACATAGAGATTACAGGGACTGCAGAAAGAACAGTCTGTCTGACTGGATTCTTAAGAGCTATCAACTAAAGAATTATTTACGCAAGAATTTTATTTTGTATCAAAAAAATCAGTCCTTTAGAATAGAAGTAAGTGCTTACCTATATATATCAACCTCAGTTTTTCAACGCATATGCAGTAAGATCTCACAAGTGATCAACACATAGCAGCAGAAAGTAAGAGAGGAGGTTTCACATAGCTTTCATATGATCATCCCTACTAGTGATCACACAGGTGGCTAAACATAAGGAATGCTAACTATAGCGCTTTACTAATTATAGGAAAAAGACACCAAGAAATACTCCAGATCTCTCCCAAGGGAGCTATATTGGTAACACACACATTCAGGCTTCAGTCCACAAAACCTTTATATGCTGAAGTCGCTTGTGTGAAGTTACCTGCTTGTCTTCTGTAACTGCTGACAGCGTACGCAGGCTTTGCTGTCCCAACAGTGGTGGACAATGGTGTTCTGGCTCTGAAGCTGAGCTCCGGCAGCATACACAGACTAATACTTCATATATTCAGGATGTGCCAAAGAAGATTTTGATAAAATATTTCTTCATTTAGTGACACTAATCAAGACTTTGCCATCTTTGCCCATTCATTTATGTCTCCCTAAAGCCATGAATAGAGAAGAAAAACATACAGAGGTTTTATTTCTTATAGTCTGAAGGGAATGGATTTGACATATTCAAGAACAGTTCAAATTCTATAAACTTTGACACAGTGGACAAAGCCTTACATAAAGTGAAATCTCTGCCTGCACAACAGCCATTTAAAATAAATTATGCTATACTGTAGTTACATACCTTCATATATAAAAAGTATTTTAGTTGGAATTTTACATAATATATTTACTATGGTAGAGCTTTTGAGGACCACACACACACTCAGCTCTCCTCTGAGGAAAATAAAATATTTAATGCCTTTTTTTTTTTACTTTATCTTGGCCCTATGTTGCGTCTCCTCCGTTTCTCAGAGACCTTATCAGCTCTTCAATTTCCCAAGAATTCTTTGTTCTGATTTGTAGCTGTACTGTATCAATAAACAAAGACAACAAAGCAAGAGCTTTTATATTGATCAACTAATACTTAAATCTGAGCAGAGAGAGGCGTAAGTTGAAATAACAGTACGTAAGAGCTGTAATTGTGCCATTGTGTACCGTGTTCTTTCTTGTCCCCTCTCCTCTGAAACCTCTTCAGTGCACCTCCTTCCCTTCTATATCTTTAACATATACTTTTGAGGGGTGCATTAGTTGCAGAACATCTTAGACATTTCAGTAAAGAAAGAGAATAATGGTTAATTAAAAAAAAATGGTTACCATTTAGAAAATAAGCTTGGAAATCCTAACTGAATCTTTTCCTTAAGATTTTTAAATTTTCATTTTGTAAAACGGACTTAATCGTCACTGATTTCCGAGCCCCTCGGCACACGTAAAGGAGAGTTCTCCCATATTCAGGGCCTCCGGTCTCCCCAAGAAGAAAACAGGAAGCAGCCTGGGTGTGACCTCGCTCGCTGAGGTCAGCGCTATTGTTGCACTTCTGCACATTTTGGAAGTGTTTTAAAGTGATATGTCTCCATTATAGCTTTGGTACAAAAACAGGAAATAATCAACCAACGCCTCTCAAGAGGAAGGGTATTAGCAGAACTTATTTAAACACCCATTTCTCTAACAGATACCATCCCCAATTTTAAGGAACCGATGAATGTATGTGCTCAAAATTGCATGTACAGCTGGAAAGGAAAGGTCACAAAAGAGACCCACGAGCGAACAACAGATCACCGGGATATGAAAGTAGCCTCGCCTCTTCGTGTGCCAACATGCCCCATGCAGTTACATCACACATACAACCCCACCCATGAACTATGTGGCAGAAGCAGTTTCAAGCCGACAACACTGCTCCTCCCTTCCTCCACCAAAACACCTCGTACTCGCACCCCCACATGTCAGAAAGAATAGAAATATGTGCCACTTTACACACACAGTTACTTAGCTTGTGATTTTAGTATAACTTTAAAATACAGCCTGCCGCATAAAAATGTTTGTATTGACCGCAATAACTACTTGAAGGTGTTAACAGAAGTATAGTCAGACAAATATAAATATCTGTGTTCACCTTCAGACTTCAGTACTCTTAAGTATCAACCTTTAGTGTTTTTCACTAACAGAGGAGAGCAGAGGAAGGGGCAGCTGGAACGCATCCAGCAGTAGTGCTGCGTTTAGAAGTCAATGCCATTTTACCAGCGCTGCCGACACTGTGCATGCACAGCTTGCAAATGAGAGAGCAAACCCGCATGGTGATCAGTCTTAACAGATCAAGACCCGTCTCTGCGTTTGATCACTGGTTTGATTATGGTTTCCATGGAAGACAAAGAGACCAACAAATACTGACCTAACAGCAGTCACAAAATAGACAAAGGAAATCACAGTCTAGAAATTAGAGTGAAATAATTCTTATTAAGTTTACTAGTAAAAAATGATCAGTGATTTCACACTTTTACCCTTCTTTATACAGTAAGTTGACAGTTCACTAGACTGGTGGCTTAAGCTCAGAGATATGAGAGTTTATTTCTAAAACCCAACTTAAAGTCTAAGCCAAGTACATTCAGAAAACACATACAGAAAGCCCCTACTCTTCTTTGCCCACACACACTACAGTCTAGAAAAAACCCAAGAAATTCAGTGTTAAGCACAAGGCTGAGAAAAGCACAGGAAGGAAGGAATTTTTAAAAGTCATGAATATTTTACAGTCGAAAAGAGTGATTTTTCCAAAAGTAACATTCTTGCATCTTATATTCATTATGTTCATTTCCAGGTCAAAATGTTTTGGTACGTAAGCACAGATTTATTTTTATCACACTCCCTGCAAACAGAACTTCATCTGAAATTCAAATTATGTTATCTTTAGTGACTATAATAATGATTCTCCAGTGAAAATTTGGTTCACTGACCACAGGACATGGCATCACTGAACAAATCATCATTGGTTTTGCAATTCAAAATGTGTAAGAAGCGGCAAGAAAGATCTTAATGAAGCAAAAAGATACAGCCTTAAGTAACAAGAGAGACAGAGAAGGTTCCAGTCCAATTTCTTCCTTGGGGACAGACAGGTGGACACTTTCTCTCTCTCTGAGCTGACATACTACGTTATTTGCCTCGTCAAATACTCAGCTATACCCAGAAGCTATTCTAACAAGTTTTGCTATGAAAAGTGTACTGGAGAGTGACAATTCAAAGTCATTTTGAAAGACCACTTACATTTAAATCCACCTCTGAATAAGTTTGATTTTGGATTTTTTTAAGGGGCTTGTACATTGATATTTACTGAAGTGGCACAGTGCCCTTGCATTTTGTAGGGCCAAGCAGTGTTATGCATGTAAAATCTGGTCTGGCACCTTCATGCACAAAGGATGATTTAAGCAGCCTCCTGTTTTCTGAGAGTGTGCAGACTGCACGGTACGCATGAAAGGCACTAAGTACACAGAAGTTTTTAGGTTTAAAGTCAGTGGACAAGACACACGTTAAGAGAAACTAATACCGTCTACAGGAAAAGTGCCTCGATTCAACTGACTGTTGACTTCACTGAAATAATTTCTGGCTGACAGTTTTTGAAAGTGGAGCATTCTTACACACTTCAGGAGCAGAAAGCCCAGCAGTACCAGTTACACATACACATTGCATCCTTTCAAATGTATCACCAGCTTGGAAAAAAAAAAATGCATTTGATCTATACATAGTCTTCAGCACCCTTCCCTCCTCGTCACCATTCAGCACCACACACATACTCCCTTGGTACCAAAGTTACAGCGAGGCATTATGCAGTTCACATAATTATGCAGCTGTAACATTTAACATACAGCTGTACTCTTTCATAAGGAAACAAGGGAACATAAACATTTGCTTTTTTATACTGATTATCCAAAGATCAGATAAAACTATTGCCCTCAGGTCTCATTTTCATTTTGCTTTTGGTTCACAATACATTGTGTAAGTCTACCTAAAATCTAACATATCACAGATTTCTTAATTTTTTAGTACTCTGACACTACAACTATTGTGATTCTAAGCCATAAAAATTAAGTTCTCTCTCAGACTTGAGTTCAGGCTACTTTAGTGTTTTTTTCTGATTTTTTTTTTTTAGATGCGTATTATCATAGGCCTTTAAAAAAATCTATCAAAACCCTCACTTTACAGAGAGCCACTGAATGACTAGAAATCCCATACTAGAAAGTGAAAACCCTAAGTAATATTTTTCACCCCTACTAATGCAAGTATGGGATTAAGAGTACATAGGCTGTGTAACTACTTGAGGTATCACTTGTGATGAGATTGATGTAACTGATCTATACTCATTTGATGTTTCTCATGCAGTATTGCCTCTTTTCAAATGGTCACTTATTAAAAAAGAAACTACACCAAATACTTAAGGAAGATCCTATGTTAAAGCAACATGTATCACTGTGCTTCTAACTATCTTCACTCTTGCAGGGTTCTCAAAATAAAAGCTGTCTATATAGTAGGAGTATTTTTAACATACTGATTGTATCTAGCAGGAAACTTTTAGGCAAGATAAAAACCTTTCTTATAAAAAAACCTATCTAGATAAAGGTGGCATTATGTTAAAAGGAAGTTGTAAATTAAACTTATGATTCATTATTTTTCACGCCCTTGCAATGCATTAAAATCCAAATGTATTTGTACAGTTCACAGCCCAAAAAGAAAAAAAAAAAAAGAAAAAAAGATATTCAGATCACATAAACATACAGAGTATAGTGGCCAAAAGTCAGAAATTACCTACATGGCTATTGGAAGGAAAAATGACCCTAGATGAAGTTTCCAACAGAAAAGGATGGAAAAGAAACAAAATGCTGAAAGAAAGATGTACAATATTCCCACTAGAAGCCGTCTTCCCCAAAGTGTCTTTTTTGTTTGTTTTAAATACAAGAACAACTTTTCTATGAAAATATGACACTCGCTAGGTTATAAATAGCGGAATTCCCCTGTGGAGACAGCCTACCATTACAGACAGGAATGTATCTGCCAGGCACCGTGGCCACAAGAGAACCCATGGGTGCACAACCTGCTTTGCTGGAGGTTATCTTTCCAATCCACTGAAACTTCTGTTCTTGTAAATACTTCGTACATATCTCAGGCGAAGTGAACTGGGTCAACAGCAGCCTAGCCAAGTACATCGTCTCTGCTTCTAGCCTTCACCAAAGAGCAGACACTGTTCTTCTAAGTCTTCTGGTTTTAACGTTTGGGATATACATACTACCATTCTGGAGTTTCTCAGCAATTGTGACTGAAAGATTAGTAAAAATGGCTAAACATTCTTAAATTCCTGCTTCCAGAAGCTAAGCACAAAGCAAAACAATATCTGACTCAATGAAAAGGCAAACATTAGCCCTACTAATGAAACTCTCAAGCAATTTAACTGTTTGCTTAGGATGTTGGCCTTCCAGCTGTCATCTTGTTAAAGTTACTAGGAAGGTCTATGATTCAGGGCCACAAGATTTCTGTAGAGATTGAGAACAGAAAATTGCTTAAGCTTCTGAAGCAACACCACTAGGAAGTCAGTTTTCTTCATTTCATCCCTTTTCAAAGTGTGTGTTTGGCTTTTGATGCCTATCTATTTGCATTTGTAACAAACTATAATAAATGAGAGGAAAAAAAATGCCTTAATGACTTCCTGTCTCCAGCTACCTGACCTTCCCCATTAGCTGCTTTTCCTAAAGTCTGGGGAACAGCAACAAAGCGCTGACATCGTTACATACTCATTTATAGCGCTTTTACTTTAGACTTGTATTACATTTTTATCCTGCTGTACAAAAAAAAAAAAAATCCAGCTCCCTCTTTTGGGCTGCCTCTAAGACAAAAAGAGGAGCTTCCCCTTTTCTGTGGCATATCTTAAGAGATTAAGGTTGTGTTTGTAGAACCCAAAACAGTAGTTTTACTTCCTGGCCACCTCATTCTCCATACTTTGGATTGTTTTTTAGCTAGACATCTTGTATCCAAACTACTAGAAATAGCAACCGCAATGGAGAAGTTTCTTGCCCCACAAGTATCAGTCAGTAAAGTTTAAAGAGAGTCATTTAATATCCTATAAAATGCTGCAACACTTCCCTGTGAACCACTCTCTTCTCCTCTAAGACTGTTAGGAGCACCCAATGTCTCTGCTATGTCCTTCCTACCGATCCAATGGAAGGAAAATGGTACTAACATCATTATTAGTTTATTGAAATTCTAGGGCATCAGGACTTAATGTCTTCTTGCAAACTTTGCTGTGCCATTTTTTGAACTCTGCCTATTGTATCTAATGTTGAGATTGCTACAAAACTTGATTAGCTGTTCTACTTCCTTTCTTCTCCACCACCAATGTGCACATGTAAAGGAAAGTAGTCCAGTTTGCATTCTCACTCGCAACACAAGATAAATACATTTGCTTAAACCTAATTTATAATTTTAGGGTGGAAAAAGCTTTTGTAGAATAAGCCTACCTAAAACCTAACATACCACAGATTTATTGGGTTTTTAGTACTCTGACATTCCATTGCACTGTCAAAATCTTTAAGACAAATCACCAGAACTGATCAAAGTCACTAGATACACATTAAGGCTCTAAATTTACAGTGTGTTAAATCAGATTTTGACAAACATAGCATCTATATATGCAATCTGAATATTTCTTTCAGCTCAATAACAACTAAGCTTAATTTAAATCAGGAATCTGAAGGAAGGAAAATACCTTCCTTTTCCAAATTAGGGATAAAATTGATTTACATGAACAACTCTTAAAGCAATCAGAAACAGAAAGGGTCACCAGAAAAATACTCAGATCGAGTATTTCTTTTAATCAGATCAATTTTATATACCAATGTGTTTTAACAACAGATCACGAATAGCATATTTAATTTTAATGCAAGACTTTAAATATGTACAAATACCACATAAACTGCATTTTAATATATAAATAGAAAATGATACAAGTGCAATTTATGTTAAAAGTAATTAATACAGTAAAAAAAAAAAAGGGCAGCAAAAATGTACACAAAAATTAACCCAAGAATCAAAATTAACAAGAATCAAATCATCAAGTTATCCTGAAACCGCTTGGGTGCTCTGTACAAGACTAGATGCTGACCACCTGAACTAATAACTGCACTATGAAAACAAACCAAACAGGTCCAAGAGTTCCCACCGCCGATTGTGAGGAGGTTATTTGTTCTTGCCAAAGACGTCAAGCCAGTCATCGAGAGCTGCTCCAAGATCTTCAATCTCATTTAAGAAGCACATTCAATCCTGGGATTGATTTGATTATTTTATTTTGTTCCCCTCCTCCCCCATTTGAAAATTAAAATCTTATAAAATAATTTTAATCTTAACATTACTCAGCTCTCTTAATGTTTCAAAACAGTAGGACTCACAATGACTCAAACATTGGGCTTATGTTGAAAATCCATATGATTAATATTTCTCTGAGATCTAACATAAGAAGGAGGGGAAAACTACAGCTTCTACAAACTGGCAAACCTACTTTGCCTCCAAACAACTAATTTTACGTAAGAGGTGGAACTTGAAAGTGCCTTTTGCTCTACATTACAGTCAGGCACTTCTATATTTCCCCTCCTTTCCAGTTTAAGTCCTTTCAGAAGGCAACAGACTGCACGAGTTACAGTAACTGAAACAGAATTTGCTTTGCTGTATGTCAGCATTTCACATACTTTTGGAAGCCGAGACATCTTAAAGGAAATGAAACTGTGTTCACTGAATAGCGTAACTATTTGCTAGTTGATGTCCATCTATATTTGTTTTAATTCTGTTTTTTATATACCTTCAGGTACGTTCTCATTCATCTTCTCATTATGGTATTTCCCCACACTAACTATAGCAATTCATAACAATCAGAACATTGAGTATCATTGATAGCATCCAAGTTGACATCCATTCAAAACATTAAGAAGTTCACCCCTTGGTCTTTTGTTCCAGGCTCTCTGTGAAGATGGACTGTTTCATGGTTCACACACTGCTGAACACATTAGCACAATCCTAAACAGTACAGATTTTTTTAAATTAAAGCTGCAGCTTTGTATAGCACTGCCTCATGTTATCTAGAAAGCTCTATGAGGCTCTCTGCCCTAATATCAGATATCAAACCACAACCTTAGGAGAAGAGCATATGTTCATGTTTTTCGTGATCATTTGCTTCAGTTCTGTTTAGCATCTTTCACATAAATTCTATTACAAAACACGGAGTTGCAAAACACTGAGGTTTCATACAAGAACAAAACAATAACAACTAAATTTAATTACACACTTCAGAAGATTAAATAAGTGACAGGTCTGCATCCAACTAAAGGAGAGAAAAATTTTGATGGAACTTAAAAAGATATTTTCTTGATTAGCAATATTATGCATACTTTCTAAACAGCAAGTTCCAGGCACTCGGGAATTGCATTAATCTGATGCAATTGATATTCTCAGACAGTATTAAGTACAAAACACAATCACCGCATTAGCATCGTCCCTAAGTATTTACACTCCATGAGCAAGCATTGCACATCAAGCTCAGAGATTCTTACTAGTTTGATGAGACTTTTAGAAGTGACTCCTGAGACAAAAACCAACAAATAAAATGACCCTGTCTTCAGTCACACAACAGTCTTAATTTATGACTTTGGCAGAGAAGACAGTAACTAAGGAAGATTTACAATGCACTGCATATTGTGGGTTTTTTTAATTTTTTTTTATTTCTTACTTCACCTTCAAAATATTATATTCATAAATTCTGTGGCATTTTTAAAAGTTGCATAATGTTCTGGGATAGAACTATGCACAGCTTTGTATTCAAAAATATTTTTGCAAGGTTTTCTAATGAGGTTTTTGAGTCCCAGGTTTTTCTTTAGAAAGTGTCTGGAAAACTAAAATACTTGGACAAATTAAACACTAGATATACTACTACTCAACTAAGCAACATGAAGATATAGTTGGAACTTTCATTATCCACATAAATATAACAGAAGACATTCATAGCCAACAACCTTCTACTTAAGATTTCAGTGACCTGACCAGTCTATTAAGACTAACTTTTCTAGCACTCAACAAAGGGCTAAGCAAAAGATAGAGCACCAGCTATTTGCTGTAGCACTTTAACAATACAGAAAAAAACATCCCTGTAATCTGAAACTCAAATTTTTCATAATTGATGAAAGATATTATTATACATTATTATTATCATTATAGCCTTGGTTCTCAACATATTAAGTCTGTATAACTCATCTACATTATCCAATTGCTAATTTTAAAGAAATAATACATAATTCAATATTGCCTCTATTTTGCCATATTAGAGACGCAGCGAGACATATCCATATATTTATGATCTCCCTCTTTTTCCTAGCCCCCTTCTTCCAAGATAAAATCAGTCTGTTCTTTGGAAGCATAAATTAACTTCACCACAGCTATCGTGCTTAAGAATCACAAACAAACCCACTGAAGATTCCCATCCCATTAAAAGACTTTCAGGATTGTAAGGGTTTGTCATGTGGTTTCTTTCATTTTAATTTGTTGATATAGTTATTATTCCTGTTAACATTACTTCAGATGTTCCCCAACTTCAACCAGTAATGACATCTACTGTATCTGTCACTTAATTGTCAGATTAGTGACCATCTTTTACATCACTTCCAGTATTTCTAGTAGAAGTTAGAGAGCAGCTTTAGGTTTTCCTCTGCACACTCAAATGACTTTGCAGGCTCATGTCCCCTGATATTCCCACTACAACCCCAATAGCCACTTACTCCCCACAAAAACTACCAAAAACCTCTGGATCCTCTGTTTATACTTAGCAAAGTATACGAAATTCTGGAAAGCACATCAAATACTCTTGCGGTTAACTCTGTAGGTGAAGCACGGCAACCGCTACAAACCAGAACGAGCTTGTGCTGACAACTGGCGAAAGAGGAAAAGCACCCAGCTACCACCGGGGAACCGCCTTTCACCGAGCAATCGCTCCTCTCTCTCGGTTCAGATTCTCAGTAGAAAACGGACAAAACATTTTTCAAAGCAGAAACCAAACTAGAACACAGAACTCCACTGAATACATAAAACCCACCAGACTCAAAAAACTACAGTTTTCATCTCTCCCAATGCTTTTATAGTGGATTTTAGAGGTTGGTTACCTATCTCTTCTCTCTGGACCATTTTGCCATTCTTTTCCCTTCCTTTCCTAATACTCTCTACCTAGCAGAGAACAGCTGCTATTCCGTTGTTTCAGAATTTGATTATACATAATCAAATTAAACTCTAAGCAATTTTTTCCTAACTCATACTTAGCTTTGAGGCTTACCGTGCTCCTGAAAATTAGCCTGGAAAATCATGTATTTTTCAAGCTACAATAATCGGACTAATAAAAGAAAACATATCTATTCCCAAACTGTATAATTAACAGGAGGGAACAGATCGGAGGCTTATTTTGCATTGGTTCAGACAATATTACAGCATAAACTAAACCTGTTGTCTACCAGATACAAGCAATTCGGATGCTTTTCACAATTTCCAGCAGAGACCAAACTAAAAATTAAAGAAGCTGATGGCCTCAGCAATAAGTACAAATAAAAACAAACAAAAAAAAAGAGCAGATTTTGCAAAAAAATCTGGATGTGGAAAGCAGCAATATCTATGAAGTATGACACAAAAAGCATCTAATGACTTTGCACTTTTCCTAAGGACAGGGAATACCTTCAGATTTACCCTTGTCACAACACTCATGCAATGCACGTTAAGTCATAGCCCCTTGTCACAAGACAAATTTATGGAATGCTGAAACTCAAACAAGTTCTAGATCGGTACAGAAATAAGAGAGAAGAGTTTCCCTACGTACTCCATAAACCTGGAAACTGCCTGTTGCTGCCAGCTGTACCGACTTTTTAAACGCAAATTGTTGATACTGGGCTAGTTGATACTGTCGGGATGGCAGGAGCATTTTGAACACCCCTGTGCACAGGTCAACGTGCCACCTGCATCACTAATCCTATTATTTTCAGCGCCAGGTCTGCCCTCGACGACCCCCGGCAACAAGGAGGTACTTTCCAGGCGACAAGGGGTACCTTGGCCGCAAGAGGATCTCTCTGCGACCTGCACCTACGGCTGCTCTCACAACTGGCAGCAGCAGGCCTGCAGGAACCGCGGGCTCCCTTCGGCGGAGCCGTGCCGGAGCAGGCGGCACGGGGGACTCAGTGCCGCCGACTCCCCGGGAGGCTGAAGCCCCTCGCCCCGCTTC
>NW_009200256.1:0-6847 GCF_000690835.1 Fulmarus glacialis
ATGATTCTATGATTCTATGATTCTACCTTAAAGTAAATATTTAGCCCAGTGGACTCTTCTCTCAAAATTAAGCATAATGAAATACATTTTGACAATTTGTAATTTGCATACTTTTGTGCTAAGATGACAAATGCTCATCCCTTAGAGGCTATATTGGATGTAAATGGCAAGGTTTTGGCAGCAGGGGGGCTGCAGGCATGGCCTCTGTGGCAGGGGCTGCCCTGTGCCAGACACCGCTGCTTCCAGTTGTCTTTGCAAGGGACCCATTGCAGGCCACAGCTGAGCCCATCAGCTGAGTTGGTGGCACCTCTGTGAAAACATGTTTAAGAAAAGGCAGAAAATGCCAAGAGGGAGGGAACATGGAGAGAACAAGGGAATGGAGAGGTGGAGGGAACAACAGAGGGAAGAACAGAGGGAATAACACGGTCAGAGGACTAGTGGGTGCTCTGTGGTGCAGCAAGTACTTCCCTGAAGGGACTGTGGCCCGTGGATAAGCCCATGCCAGAGCAGGTACACCTCTGACGGGACAGTGGCCCATAGAGGACCCATGCTGGAGCATAGGATAAGAGTCCGAAGGAAGGAGCAGTAGAGGGAATCTGCTGTGCACTGACCCTGACCTTCTGCACTGCTCGTTGCCTCACCGAAGGGACTGCAGAAATAACAAGAGGGAAGGAGAGCTGTCTGGAGTGAAGCTAAACCTGGGAAAGTGGGAAGAAAGGTGTTTTAATGTTTGTCTTCTTTGTCTCCCAATACCCAAATCAGTAATTAAATATTTTTATTAATTGGCAATGAAATAAGTTAAATTCCCCAAGTTGAATGTTTACTAGTTACTGTTTAGCCCATGACAGTAACTAGTGAATGATTTCCCCTTCTTTATTTTGACCCATGACTTTCCTTGCTCTGTTCCTCCTATTTTGTCCCCCGTTGGACTGTGAGGTTGGGGAGAGAGTGAGTGGCTGTGTGGGTGCTTGACTGCTAGCTGGGGCCAACCCACCACAGAGATTGCACTGGTTTGGGGTAGGCGAATGAGTGGAGTCTGTAGAGCTGTGGAGCCACTAACATCCCCTCTGCGGTGTCTCTTGTTAATATGAGGTTTGGCTTTAGCTACCCATCAGCAGTGTACACTTAGCCATCGCCCTGTCTTCTCCCCTTTTGAGAAACAGACGTCCCGCTCTGTTTAGTGCCTTTTGAAGTTCCCCTTTGATCCAGAAAAATAGTGAATCAAAGTAATAGGGTGCAGACAGTTATTGTGGTTTATTGCGTAACTGCTCTCTCAAGGTGTGTAGCAAAGATGAATGAGTACTGGTGAGTCACATCGGATGAGCCCAAGACTCTCATATTTAATTTTCGTTCCTCCCCTGCTCCCAGCAAGGCTTGTATCTTGCATTCATGGAGCAGTACCACAATCTCTCCCTTGTTCTGTGTCCCTGCTCTACATGACAAACGTCATTGGTAAGCCAGATGTGCCATCCTGCAGCTTGCTGCATGTGATGGTTGAGGTCATGGACTGGGACAGAAGCGGTGGCATTAGGCTGCCTGACAGCCCAGCATCGCTGCCCTTTCCTGCCTAGCACAGCTTCAGCATATGTCAGACACTGGAGAAACCTGACCACGTATGTCACTTGCTCAGAGTTTTCTCAGAGCAATTTCTAGAAATGGACTTGTGTGTACTGTAATAAATAAACTGGTACTGACCACCTACAAGAACTATTTAACTGCTTGGAGGGGAAGAACTTCAGGAGCCATGCATTAGGCAACCTAGAACCGGTCTTGACTTGCACCCAAACAGAAGTCTCGATTGCACCTGTGTAGGCAAAGGTGCAGCTGTTATGCATCCCAGCTGGGATTCTTATTATGGTAATTACACTAATGTGTGTGGAGACTAATCACAAGAAAGGGCCTCATTGCGAGAGCCTCCACTACATCTACAGGGTACCAGATGAACTCTGTCCTGAAGAGCTTGCCCCGGACATGAGCCAGACAGGATAAAGAAAAAAGGTGTAGCAAGGGAAGTTACCCTTAAATATTCTCATGAGACTCTCAATTTCTTCTCAGCTTCTTCTTCTGCATACTGCTACTGATGTGATTTCCCTGTTCAGCTGCTCACATTTAGCACTCTTTCTTCAGCAGCCAGGTGGAAGCCGTTTAATGCGAACATTCAGTGATGTGTTGTGTAGGCTTGGAGGAGGGGGAGACGAGGGGAGGTCTGGCTTACTTAAACTCCCAAGAATGTCCTAATCTTTTAAAGAATATGAGTCTCCTGTGTACAGGCCTCTGCAAAGTTTATGGATAAACTGAGACCCATAGAGGTGCCTCTGTGTCAAAGTTGAACTGCTTGCATGTGGCTCTATTTGTGTCCCTAAGTAGAAGGAAAATAGCCCACTTTTAATTAATGAGGAAAATGCTACATGTACATTTACTTTGGCTTGGCTAGAAAGCTGTTTAAATTTCATTTAGCTAAATAAATATTACTTTGTATGTCAAATTTAAGCCTGTTTAAACCCAACTTATTGGTTTAGCTTGCACCTGTAACCAATACAACTTGCTTGAAATCCATGTGAAAGTGCCCACACAGGGATTTGTGCTGGCTTGACATTTTAATATTAGTTAAACTGCCGTAACTTGTAGGTGTGGACCTCCCCTTAGTAGCCTCCAGCAGTAAAAGTGTTGTTTTTTGGTTTTACTAACAACGGAAGCCAACATTTAAAACTTGACTGCATGCTGCCCACTCTGTTCACACCATTTGGTGCTTTTGCATAAGACCACAAGTTTGCTGGCAGGGTATCCTGTTTCTTTTAAAAACTAATGTATTACACCTGACCACATCTGTCTCAAGAGCTCATAGCCTCCACATTTGTTTTAAACACATCTATCAAGACAGTCCACAATAGTGCCATCTCAAAACTTCAAAAATATTGAATGTAATCACACTGCACAAGAGTGCTAAGGAAAGCCATCTGCTCAAAGTAACTGTCTGTGTGCGTGTAGCGGTCAGGGTGACGGCAAGACTTGGAAGGGACTCTATGTTTTGTAATTCAGTCCATCACGAACTTTTAACCTCTGGGCACAACACTGCAGATGTTTCTGCTTTCCCCCTAAGTAGGAAGTGTGCATCCCGTAATGGTAATTTTTCATGAAAAAAGCATGACATGCCAGATACCGTGACTTGGTTCATAGGAATATTATGGTTGTATCTATTACCTAAATGAAGGAGGTCCTTTAAGACGAAGCTGTAGGCTTTGAGGGAGTGGTAAGGTCTATGTTGATCATATTCTTACTGGTAGCCTTCACCCATCCCTGACTATCACCCTGAAATCCCTTCCCAACATGTGGCAGGTTACCAGCAAGACTTGCAGTGGAGTCTGTCATTTGAAGTGGCCCAATTAAGAAATGAGAATGGGTAGCTGCAGAGGATTGTGTGCCTTCTCTGTCCTTAATAGCCTCTGTTAACCACAGTAAACCCAATAGGATTTGTAATTCCATTATAAGGCAAAAATTTCTTTTTTTTTAGTTTCATTATAGTATGCAATCATTCACTGTGTGATCTCATTGAGTGAGCTCTGTTTTTCTTATCCAGTTTTCCTGAATCCTCCTGAAACAGCTGGATGGTAATGAGATGTTTCAGAGTTATGTTGGGAAGCACCTGGGGGCAGAGGTTCTCTAGGTTATCTTTATTTGGAAGTCCAACTGCACCTTTGGCAACAATCTTTTAATAGTAACCACTTATTTCAAAAGTTTTTAATTCTTTACATGTAGAAAAGCTCTGCTATGATTTTATTTTCTTTTTTCTTTTTGTGCTTCTCTTGCATTGAACCATTGACTATCAGAATATAATTTATTTAATTTATGTAGATGAAATTTATAGTTGTATTTTACTCATCCATCTCTAGAGGTGGTGGTGTGGTTGGATACCATTGTGGCATGATATAGACAAGATGTTTATTGTTCTAGTAGAACAGCAGTGCTTAATCACACAAATAATGATGTAATGCTTGTGGTTGTTGGAGTCTGCAGTCAAGAGATGTGATATGAGGTTTTGGCTCAGCTGTGGATATGTGGCTTAGCCCCAGCCAGCCAGTTCCTCCTCCAGTGGAAATGTTTTACTCTTCTTTTAGAATAAAAAGCATTACGAGAATAAAACCCTTTAGTGGTCAGATAGGCTGTTTGGGGGGATGGTACAGTAACATCAGGATCTAGGTATCTACTAGTTAAGTAGTTGTCATATAGTTAAAAAAAAAACCTGCAATTTTACACAGAGCATTACTGTTAATTACTATGTGGCTGCCTTTATATTGTTGCCAACGGAAGACAGAGATGATACTCTCCTATGCTATATATTATGGAGGATGGTAATACTAACAAAACTGAAAAGCCAGATCAATTCGCTTCCCCTCCTACATTTCATGCTCAGCAGTTTTCAAGGGATAGGCAGAAAATGCAATAGCTTTTCTCAATTCTATTTTTTGAAGAGCTGACTAAAAAATATTTTTAAATAGCCAATGTAAAATTTATTTTATTTTTCTCCCCTTGAAAAAAACCGTAAGTCAGATGAAGTTGGAAGAGTTAGGTAGCTGGGTCTCTGAAAAATCAAGCCAGTAATTTAAGCACTTAGAGAAGGATTTGGGGATGGTCAAAAAGGACAAACATGCCCAAAGTGGGATTCTAGCAAAAGTTAGGTGCCAAAGTACAAAATTGTGATCTTGAAAAACATTGTGCAGCTGCTGGCGAACTCTCAAAGCAAGTAAACCAAGAAAATGCTCTACTTACATTTTTCATTTTAAATACATAAACAGACTTGGGAAGAAAGACTGAACCTAGGGTAACCCTAGCTCATGTGTGGCCTGACCAGCAGGTTAGAGAGCCACGTAGCTCCCTGTATTCTCTCTCTGGTCCACTTCAGACAACTTTGGTTTTTGCATGATGACACAGCTCTAGCAGGAAGGGTTGAGGCTGCCCGTTGCAAGCGGAGCTCTGCGTGATTCCTGGAAAAACAGACATGTGTTCCTTCAAGAGGGGGTTCTGTACCACCAAGGGGAAAGTGCTTTCTTCTGGCTAGGAGGAAGGCACTGGTGGGGCAGGATTGAATGCTTGCACCTTTCTGCTCATGTTTCATGTTGGCTGACCCAGGCTGCGTGTGTGCATTGACTTGTAGAAACTCCCTGCTCCACAAGCTGTGCTTATTTCATGCAGGGTCCTTCTCTCAGCTTCAGGGGAAACTGTTTCATGTCTAAATCCTTTGTTGGATGAGACGAGAAAGAATCTAGCTGTAAACACCCATTTAAAACTAATAGTATCTTTGGCTGAATGGTACATTTTGAAGGTCTTCCAAGCAAAACACCGCTGCATGCTTAGAGCAGCCTGAGCCCTGCAGGACTCTGAAGGTGGGTCTGTAGAGAATTATCCAGTGCGGGACACTTTTCCAGGTGCTGGGATGCAATACGCTGTGCTGCTAGAGGGTCTCTGACCAGTTTGTGGTCTCCTAAGTGGATCTAAGGTGCAGGTGGGAGTTAGCATAGGCCAGCAATGGCCAGTTTTCACGTCAAGTCTGTCTGGGAGGTTGAGAGACTTCACTGGTGTAGATATGGGCCAACCTCTGCTAGTTGGCCTCAGCACCTGGGAGCCAGTCTCGGCATGGTCAGTTCAGTAGTGCAGACCTAGCCTGAACGAGCAGCATTTTCTCCTCTTTCTGGGAAGTAGGAGTTGTGTCAGGATACGTCAGGCCCTGCCTTTTGCTGAGGAAGGAGCACGCCTGCCCACCCCGTGGCTGTGAGCTGGCTGGCTGAGGTGGCACCAGCAGGGCCAGCAAAGCTGCCACTGCCTGGTGTCCCTGGGGTGGCTGGACCATGGTGACGTCTGCAGGGCTGCAAGTTCACAGGGACCTAGCTCAGAGCACTCTGTGCTTGTTGTATCGGTGGCATTTGGGAGGGGGTCAGGGTGGGTTAGTAAAAAGGGTGAAGGATGCCAGTCCTACCAGGACTGAATTTGCAGTACGAGGTCTGTGATATGGTAGGTTTGAAAAACTTGATATTTGTGGGTGAATTAAAGCAGGTATATAGTTCATCAGTGCTTTGCATGACCAACATTAAAAAGTTATGTTACGTGCAACAACTTCTGAAAAGAAATTTCCCAAACTCCTGCACTGTTTCACTTCAAGGACTGTGTTAGCTCTACTCTTGGCTTTTTTTTTCTAGAAAAGTTGCTGGATGTACTTAGTTATTTTTTGTCACATTTCAAACACTTGTTATGGTCAGGCAGTAGCAGGGCTTAGTCACAGATAAACAATAAAATACTGATTTCTTCTCTTCTTTAAATATAACCTTTAAAATTATTTCTGAAAACTTGTAACAGAGTATTTTGTGCATCTTTCAGGTAAGTGGATATTTGATAATTAAATGCATAGTAGATGTATGGTACAATTTAGAAGTTTCTGTATGTGTTCAGCTTTCTGTGAGTATTCAGCTACCATGGGAAGATCTATTTTAAAAAGCTGTAGGGACTGATCTTAAGGTTCTTTGAAAAGTCACCTCCTAGTTTAATGTTTGCTATGAACTTCATTAAACATTTTATGCGGTCTGTGCCAATTAAGACCATTAGCATTACCATGAACCGGTAAGCTTAGGGAAAAAAAATGGTTATGATTAAAAACATAAAAGCAGGGTTATTAACAAAAAGTGACTTATCAAGTGTAAATAAAATGACCTGAACAAAATGTGCGTCATTGTACATGCATGCCCTCATTTACCATCTGGTTTCTGTTTTATGACCCTTGCTATGGATTTATTTTGTGCTAGTGGACAAACAATTGGACAACACTTAAAAACACAGGCTGGAATTTAGGGAAAGCTTA
>NW_009200256.1:6878-63932 GCF_000690835.1 Fulmarus glacialis
GCTCTGTATCATGTGGGGAAAAAACAGTTTATAGAAAAGATAAGTTGAACTGTAAACATTGCATCCTGATAAGTTTTCTACATAGTCATATAGTTATGATTTCTTTTACTTTCTTCAGATTTTCCTTGAAGTCCAGCTAAGAACACAACCAACAATAAAGTGAAAAAGCTGTGCAGCTGAAGAAGCATCCTTCTACTTGGTGAAAATGTCTCTCTTTTTTTGACAACAATTAGAGGACAATGGGGTCAAACACACTTGGGAAGGCTGCAACATTAGATGAGCTTTTGAACGCTTGTATTGAAATGTTTGGTACGCTTTTTCAATATTTGACTTTGCTGTTCTTGAAATTAATTTTATAATATAACCCCTGCTGTTCTCTGATTTAGCCAGTCTTTTCCTTGGCAAACAACATTTCTGTTCTGTAAAATTTTCCATGTTTCATTTTGGCCCAGAATCACACGAGCCAGAATTTTAATCACATGCATACTGTATTAAATTTTCTTAATACAGATAATGCACAATGGTGGGTATAGTGGTTTTTAAAACACTGGCCTTCACCAGGACAAGCGTTTAGTTGAATTATTCAAGGAGTTATTTCTGGCATTGATCTTTGTCTTGAGTGGTTACACAGCTGCATTTCTGACCAGTCATTTTTTTGAAAGGTTTTCCGAATCATCATGCAATAATTGGCAAAAATATGACTTAAGGCTCCTGTAATCTTTTTACTCTTATTAAAATGTAATGTACCAGGTTTGAGGGAAAGAAGTGATGAAATAGACCTTGATCCATAACACCATTAATCATGACATATGTCACATTGCAGTCAGATGAGTTCATGGATGGGCTTAAATGCTTTGAAATGGGGCCTTAATTTACAAAGCTACGTTCAGATTCTCTTGAAATGCAGGAGAGCTTTTGATTGGAATGAGGTATTGATTTTTTTTTTGCCCTTGTGGAGAGAAAGAAGTATCTAAAGGTGAGAGACATGAAATAATTAAGGGGCAGATCTTGCTACTGAGTGTAGTGCATCCCCATATATCCATGTTTGTAGACGACTATCATCAAACCTGTTGTTCTAAATACCTAATGGGAGGTAGCAGAGCCCATATACTTGTTGTCTGTTAGAAATCATGCCTCTCTTCCTTGTATACACACTCTCTTGACAAGTGTAGTCCATGTGTTGTTCCTGCATATCGACTACTGACTTTTAAAAGAGTGACAGACAGAAAATAATCTAAGGTTGCAGATGTTGAGGAACATTGATGGTCAGCCAGGGTGCTAGGGAGTAACTCTTTCTGTAGTTTCAGTGGCTATGTTGCAAAGACGCAAGGATCTGTACAGCAGCTGGAGATGGGACCCTGGGCACAGATGTGAGGTGTTGCTTTGAAATTTAATTCCTTGAGGCAGATCCCTTTTCTAACAATGTAATTGTTGGCATAAAGCTATAAAGCTGCGCTAAAAGAAATATTGTAAGTAGTTGTACATAAATCATCTCCCTGCTCTTTTGGTGGAATAGTTTTGGGTTTGTTCTTTGGATTATTGGCAGTCTCTTTGTAGAACGTTTAGCATAGTGCTGTCCATACCCCGTTTTTCTAGCTGTGGCCTGTTATCTACACTGATTATTTTTTTACCTACCACTACAATCTCGCAGTAGTTATCACTAAAGTAGCATTTGTGTTCTTTGGTTTTGTTTCCTACCTATTTGGTAGATATGCTCCAACATTTCTACTTTCAATCTTTTTTCTCTGACTCCACTTGAAGAACAAAAGCTTGTCTCTTGTCCATGAATAATGTGGTTAACTCACTTGTTTCTCTTTTGCAGATGACAAAGGAAATCGGTGCTCCAGCCATTTGCCAAGAACCTTTCTTTTAATGCACCGGTGGTATCTGCCTTCCACAGAGCTGGCTGGCAAGCTTCTGTCCACATATCCTTTCAGGAAGACTTGCAAATTGACATTACTATGTCAAAAGCAGATTGTTTCTGTGACTGCATGTAAAAATGTGTCAATTAATTAGTGACAAACAAGGTTTAGGGGTGAGATTTTTTCAGCCTAAAAGGTGGAAGTCTGTAAGCTTTGTTCTGCTATTGGTTGTGGGCTTTCTCCATCTGTACAAGTTTGCTGAGGCATACTTTGAATTAACTTTGAATAAGTGGAAATATATTGCCAAGGTAACATTTTAAACGTGTAATGGCTGGCTGGCCTTGGGCTAGTATGAACTTTCAGTGGTAGCTAAGCACCTATATGTCATTTATACCTCTTAAAGTCTTCAGTAATCAGAAGTATTATCGTATTTGGTTAATCAGAGCTGGCAAGAAACGGTTCAACAGAATATTCAGAATACTGTAATAGATGCATTTTTGCTAGGGCAAAAACCGAAGTGGCAGCCAGGAAATGGTCTGTGTCCCCTAAGATGCTGTGAAAGTGAATGAAATATCAGAGCATACCGTGGTTATGTCTAAAAGAAAAGTTTGATACTGTTTGTTATTCAGCTGGGCTAGTGTCAAAGTCTTCTGTAGATAAAAACAGCATTACTAAATCAAGGCACACAAAGCTTTCTTTAACTAGCCTACATATAGAGATGCCAATGGGGAGAACTGCAATGAATTCAGATTAAAAATCTGCTATTTCATGAGGTAAGCATGCTTCTGGTCCTCCAGCATTTTGTTTTTATGCTTCTGTGAGGAGTATCAATGTAATTTCTTTTTGCAAAGATTAAAACTAAACCATGGAAATATAAAGCTTTTCTTTTTTTTTTTTTTTAACTTGATCTCCAGTCCATAGTGAAGAGTGATTTCTGTGCTTTGAAAACAATTGTTTACGTTGAGCCATCCAGCCTTTAAGACACTTAACTGTATTGACCTAAAAAGCTGATTGAAAACTTGCGCTATGATTTACCTGGTGTTTGAGTGTGACATCTCTTAGGGGGAGACTAGTTCCGTGCCACACAGAGGAGAGACACATTTTGCTTCAAGATGTAATCTAGTATGGTAGAGGAAGAGTGTCTCTGGGCTGTCGGCTTCAGTTCACGCACAACAGGAGTGTGTTAGTGATGTCAAAGCTATTACAGGTCGAGTATGTTTTGATCCTTGCACCAACTGTCTCTGACCTTGTTTCTGTGGGAAAGCTTTCATGTGTTAGGCTGTGCTTGTGTAGGAACATCTCTCTGTGAAAGAGAAAGCATGAATTTTTAAGCTAACAGGATATAACCTGCTTCCCTCAAACTTTTTCTTTCTTCCTCTGGACTGAGTTATATCACTGTGAAGAAAGGGAGGGAGGTATTGAAAGCAGGACTGATAAAGCCTTTTCCATACCCCCTTAAATACCAGAGGAAACATTTCATTTACATGGTTATCATGGTAGAACTGCTACTCAAATAAGTCTCACTTAGACAAGGGATAAGTGCAAGTGTTATTTGGGTGTCCTGGAAGCGTGAGTCAGGACACATGTGTGTGTCTTTTGTGTGTGACACCTGAGGCATCACTTAAATTTCGTATTTCGGTAGAATGCTGCTGTGCTGCTGTGGTGAGTTAACCAAAAGAAATTATATGATAAAGTGGCTTTTGCCACTTCAGTGTCACAGATAATCACAGCAGCAACAAGTTGGGGTAGTCCACCCTCTCTGCCCAAAAGCCATGGGGTCTGAAATATTTGTAAGTCCTATTGAATAAAGTGTGAGTATATATATGCAGCCACTGAACGTTACACCTGAATCCCTGGGCATCTCTGAACCAACTGGATTTTGGAATTTCCTGCGGAGTTTAACTTGGATCTTGGGCTGATTCGTTTAACTGAAGAGTTTCGAGAAGTAGCCAGCCAGCTCGGATATGAGGATCACATCCATCTCATCGATATCTCCAGCATGTAAGGATGTTATGAGCTTCAACATCTTTCCCTCTGTCTCTGTAAGAGCAGAATTCTAGTTCTGTGCAAAATATAAAAATATTAAGGGCCATCTTGATGTCGAGAGAGGAAAAACGCAGTTACAAAAAGATTATATTGTCTTCTAAATTTGAAGTTACTAAAAATTTGAAATTCTAGTTGTAGTGTCACAGTAACAAGAAGATTCCTATGTGTATAAGTTTTTAATATAAACGGGAAAGAAATAATTTTCCTGACAAGGCTAGTGCCAATTGAGTGATTAATATTACTTTTTTCGTATAATTTTTCATACAGAATGACAAGCAATGCAGTGACTGGCATGTTGTGTGAATCTTGCATTTTCTCAGGGAAGCTTTTTTGTTCTCCCATCAGTAACCTGTTAATTTTTTCTAACGGCTTTCTGCGTACTACTTTTCTATGATTTAACTGGATAATCTTTAGCATTCACATTTGTAGTTTTATTGCATCAAAATGATTATGCTACTATTGCCTTGACACGCTGAAATGTAAGTTACCTTCTAAACCAGGCAGGCTCTTGTATCTCACCTGATATTGTAGATTTTCTTTTAAAATATGGCATATGCCTAGTGATTTTTCCTTATTTAAAAATGGCATAGTAACCTGGAAGGACAGCACTACTAATCTAAGGTTGCAAGACTTCCTGCAAGAACAGTACCAGTGAAATCACATGAATATTGCCTCTTAAATCTTCATTTTAAAATATCATTAGCAACCTCTTTATGCTCTCGGAAGTGCTTTTACTGTATATGGGTAGGAATTATTCCATTGCTTGCAAGAAAATTATTTGCCTTTTTGTCCACCCACTTCTTACTGTTTTGTTAGCTGTTTGACTTACTGTTTCTGTTGTTCTGTTATTTCATGGACCTGTGGTCTGACAGAATAAAAATTAATCCCTGACATTATTCAAGTCTTTTTTTATTCTGTATCAGAATTTGGTGTGACCTGTTCTTGTATTTCCAAAGCATTTTTTAATTAAGGCTTCCTGTATCATAGAGAAGAGTACATTGTCCTTTTGTTCTGAAACCTGCTATGATTTATCATTTGCAGTAGCGCCTCCGAAACTCTTATCTTCTGTTATGCATCTGAACGGGTCTTACTCTGAGTGTTTGTTATGTGCCGGATGTCACAGATCAGAAGGCTCATGGTCTGCCTCTTCGTAATTTCATACTATATGTGCAAACTGTGGGCTACACTCACATATACCCAAACAGAATTGAGAATTATACCTATTTTACTGTTGCAGTCCTTCCTATGACTGGATGAGAAGAGTTACACAGAGGAAGAGAATTTCCAAGAAAGGAAAAGCCTGCCTGCTGTTTGACCATCTGGAGCCCATTGAGCTAGCTGAACATCTCACTTTTCTGGAGCATAAATCTTTTAGGAGAATCTCTGTAAGAAGCTTACAGCTTTGTCACTTGCAATTAGGAGCCTGTCCTTAAAGAGTGTTCACACGGTTTAACATTTATGACTTTTTTCCCTCACATTTCAGTATAGTAAATCTTTATAATCCTTCATATGATGTCCATAGCCATGGCTGCACCAGCACTTCCTTGATCTTTTTCATGACTGATGCTTTTAGTGACAGAAGTTAATTTTGTGGAGAAATTCTGGGCAAAAATTACTGCTAAAAGCTACTGCAGCTATGTGTTGCAGCAATTGATTAAACTAATATTATTGTTCAAAATCTTCAGGTGTTTTTTTTTTTTTTCCCACTGAGGAAAATAGTTGATTACTTTTAAGGAAACATCAGAGTCTTTGCAATGAATAAATTCTGACGAGACTGAAATATATGTAGTCCTTCTGTAGTCTCCGTTCACTCCCAACCGCTTCTTCAGAAACTGTCCTTTCATTTGCCAACTTAGGATCAGAATATAATTCAGGTTGGAAGGGATCTCAGGAGGCCTCTAGGCCAACCCCCCGCCTAAAGCAGGGTCAGCTCTGAGATAGATAGTGTTCCTCAGGGGCTTAGCCAGTTGGGTCTTGAAAACCTGCAAGAACAGAGACTGCACAGCTTGTCTTTCCTCCTTCTCCCATATTGGCACTGAGGAAAATTCAGATACAGTTGCTTCTTTTCACGCAGGATTGTACATGAACAAGAGGCAAAAATGGATGAAAATTGAAGTAGAAGCTAAAGCAAAACAAATGAGTAACCCAAATGCCAAAAGAAATGCTGATTTCTGCTGGCAAATACCCATATGAAAAGGTCACATGATGACACTGTATCTGGTGGCAAATGGAAGCAGGAAGTTCTCAAGAAGACATGTTCTCTTCAGCCAAAAAACGAGACTTTTTAAAAAGTGTTTAGGAGCATGAAAGTCATCAAACTCCAAAAATAATAAAAATATGTGAGTTTTTTTGTTTATTTCAAGAGAGGAAGGAAAAAGAGATCAATGAGGAGCTGAGACCAGTCTAAATAGAATTGCTTTTGACGTCATTTAATAATGTTCAAAGGTTTATTACTCTAGACTTCAAATCAAACACCCTACTGTGATCTGTGCAATGCTGACCTCAAAGAAGGAGGAAGGGATAAGAAAAAAGACATGGATTTCTAACTAGACTTAAGATATATTTTAATTCCTTTAGGAATTCCAGAAAGAAAACTCAGACCTGCAATGAATTTTCTTTTTTCCTTATTGTTTCTAATTTGTCTGTTAATTCTTTGGGTTGAATTTTTCTATCATCTCGGATGTTTCTCTGCAACCAGTTAGAGTTAATTAATCTTGTACTACTTGTAATTGTACTTGTAATTGTAGAAGGTGATTAGTCTGATTCCTGTCTTTGGTTTTACCTATTTAAAAAAAATGTGGGGGAGAAGGAAGGGCAGTGTTAACTATAACAGAAAACATTTAAAAGTGTCTGAACACTGAAATACTGTTTATCTGCACCTCTGAGACGAGCATCTGCTGTGTAAGAGTACATACCAACGTATGGTCTTCTAGCAGGCAATTTTTGATCAGCTAAGACCAAGAAGCCCATGTGGGCTGGCATTGTAAGCAACTCCCCACACAAGCTAAAGTTATGTTACAAGCTTCTAAAAAATCTGTCTTTAAGGGACAGCTGAAAAATGTTTTCCAAACATTTAAGGAAATCTAATTCTTGGGAGCTGTAGCTCTCCCATGTAGAACCATGTCCAGGAACACACAGGGACTGAACAATAACATCACAAGGAGAAAGATTTATCAGAAGTAGCTCCTTGTGCAACAGAATTTTTTTTACATAGGAGGAAGAAAATGGGTGCATAGTTAGCTTCTTGGGATGCAGTTCAAGTCCTGTGAAGAGTGACAGAGCTCCTATTGATTTCAGTGGGGCCAAGATTTCCCTCTTTACATCAACAATGGAGTTGGTCAGGATATTGGAGTGGGATGAAAGCTATTATTTATATGCTTCTTGCTTGTAGCACTAGGCAATTCCTATAGAGTATCATGCCAT
The DNA here is from genome assembly GCF_000690835.1 of Fulmarus glacialis. NCBI lineage: Eukaryota > Metazoa > Chordata > Aves > Procellariiformes > Procellariidae > Fulmarus > Fulmarus glacialis. The sequence continues at coordinate 14,210 of NW_009200256.1, forward strand.
GAGGATGTCAAGGACAACTACACAGAATAAAATGTTGTAAACGTTGAGTAAATTATGGGAAAGATAATTCCATGGCAGTAGTAATCATGCTTATCATGCAGGCTCCTGTATTACCTGACACACAAACACTAAAGTTTTAAGTTGACATTTAAGTAGAAAAAAACCAAAACCAACAACAAAAAAAAATTAAGAAAGAACTGATGTGCAGCAGTCTGCTAACCCTCAGTCTGGTCACTTTCTAACCAAGAGAAGCTTTAAAAAGAAAAAATGCTCAACGTTTCAATTTGGTTCTTAAGTTGTCCACCGTTTTACTGAAAATGCCTTTCCTCTGCTAGTTCACAGACTACCAAAGCTATGTGATCCATGGTTGCTTGGAGAACAATCCTACTCTGGAGAGATCTATTGCTTTATTTAATGGTATCTCCAAATGGGTCCAGCTCATGGTTCTCAGCAAACCAACACCCCAGCAAAGGGCAGAAGTAATCACAAAGTTTATCAATGTTGCACAGGTAGGTCTTGCATATGAGTCTTTTCCTTCCAGTATAAAGCAATAATATAAATAGAGATTGCAGTAAACAAATGAACGGGATACTCTTTGTCCGGTTTCCTCCGTGAATAGCCTCCACGTTGTTTGTTCTGGTGCGGTATGTCTGCATTTTTAACTAGCAGACATAACTATAAAATAATTTTTCTTTGTTGTATTCTAGTTGACAACTGTCACTATTGTGTGTTTCGTGAAATGCTGAACCTTTCTGTAACATCCCCTGGTTTAGCGATTTCTGCTTTAGCAGTGATAGGTTGTCTCCTTTAGCTTGTCGTCTGTGACACTGGGTAGCTGCTATATGTATTCCCTTGATTTTTAATTATGCATGATCAATTTCTCCTGCAGAAGCTCCTTCACCTCCAGAACTTCAACACACTGATGGCCGTTGTAGGAGGTCTAAGCCACAGCTCTATTTCTCGCCTGAAAGAAACTCATTCTCATCTGTCTTCAGAAGTCACAAAGGTATGGTGGACTTCAGAATATAGACATATTGAGCAGAACATCACCTCTTTGAGGTCTGATGGGTTCTGCAGTGCAGGTGTCTCACTAGCACAATACTTGGATCATGGCAGGGCATCCTAAAAGGCACTTTGGTTGCATTCCTCTCGGTGGAGAAGGATCAGACGGAGATCCTCTGCTTGATTGCCTGTGCCAGAGAGGAAATTAACACTGTCGACACCCTGACATGAGTTGTGCTCATTTAAAACGGGTTAAGGGAATGCTATGAATGCTTTCATAGAGACTTGCTTCTCTGGCTATTTGTAGGACTGGAACGAAATGACAGAGCTGGTCTCTTCCAATGGAAACTACTGCAACTACCGCAAGGCTTTTGCTGACTGTGTTGGCTTCAAAATTCCTATTTTAGGAGTTCATTTGAAAGACTTGATTGCTGTCCATGTCATTTTTCCTGACTGGACAGATGAGAACAAAGTTAACATAGTGAAAATGCAGCAGCTTTCCATCACCTTGAGTGAATTGGTTTCCCTGCAAACTGCCTCTCATCATTTAGAGCCTAATATGGATTTAATTAACCTGCTAACCGTAAGTATTGAGAATGTTTCAATTCACTTCTGTTATTCAGATGTTGAATGTCAGTAGGCATATTCATATCTATAGAGATAAGTGCACATTTTTATCCCAGTTTTGTAAAAGAAAAGGGAGAGAATACGAAACAGAAACAATGTTATTCACACATGAGGTGTGAATAAAGTCAAAGAGAGTTTCATTGTGGTAGTATGTGGTGGCTGGAGGCAGCAACAGGATTGTTATCAATTAATTATTTTAAGAATGACAGAAAGAGGGCTGTATTTGTGTTAGGAGAACTAAGTTCTCACTACTTTGAATTGAGGCCTATGTCTCCTGCGCAAAGATCTGGTGACGTGTTGATACAGACACTCAAGTGAAATTCCAGCTTGGGCATCACTCTGTTCTTGCTCCCCTGTGCTTTGTGTGAGACACAGTACTCTTCCTATTCAGTAAATAAAAATGCAGGGGTGTTAAACAGCTCCTGCAACCCCTGCTCTTTCCCCTCTCCTTCCCCCTTGGCAGTGGCTGCATTTGGGGGTGTTTGAAACTTACACACAAATTACAGATAAGGATTTGAATGTCCCATTTCAAACCAAAGTGAGATTTCAAAAAGACTGAATAGAACTTTTTTTTTTTAAAAAACTGCAACTGACAATGCTAAAAGGAGTTCTTTTTCAGTCCCCTTTTTGATACGTAGACAATAAATGTCGTTTTAATAAATACTACACTTTATTTCAAAACATACGGAAGTGTGAAGCCTGAACCATCAGGCCAAATCCTGTTTCCATTGAAATGTAGTCGTTTTAGCACTGATCTCAACTGCAGCAGTGTTTGACCCAGCACCACATTTTGTTCAGGTCATGGGCAAAACCCAGTATCTTGGAATTAAAGATAGAACCCGTGAAACTTGAAAAAAAGGCATGTTGTTTGTTATAAAACAGTTGATGTTGCAAGAAAATAAAAGTCACCTACTCACCTGAGAGTAGTCTGAAACATGTCATGTTAGGTAAAGGACTTTCTTAGTTTGTAATCATTTTATGCTGTTTCTGTTCTTGTTATTTAACTTTGTCTTTCAGATCTGAAAGAGAATATCCTTGCTCTCCTTCTATCAATAGAATTCTTTTAAAAATAAACTTAAAAGTAAACAAGGTCTGTGTGTAAATAGGACAAATTTGAGAATTTTTCCAGTGTTCATTTTGTTGGGTAGCATGAACTTCCTGAGACCATGTTTTCGTCCAAATTTCTTTTTTCTCTTTTAGATGACAGAAAAAAAAATAGATCAAAAGCCAGGGAAAGAATTTGACTATCTCTGAATAGCTGTGTCCAGAACAGGCAATGTCTCAGCATTGTCTCCCACTCCATGAGGAGGTGGAAACCAAATTCCAGTTTTTCCTCAGTCAGGTCACAAGACTTGAGGTGACGCTTATTCTAGGTAAATGCATTAACTGGAGGGCTATTGGTCAGGAGCCTTGCATTTTTTTCCTTTCATGCTTTACTTTAAAATGCTCAAAAATGTGCATATCTAGAAAGTAAGCAGAGATTGTAGTTTGTGATGGATTTGTGCTGGGACTGATCAGGTACGCTATGGAGGCTGACAAATACGAGCCTGAGCTTGGAGCTCTTTCCCAGAAAGTTCACAGTTTCTTACAAGCTTGGCTGTGAGTAGGGGGAAGTGGAACCTCAGGCTTTAGGGAACGGAGCAATAAGAAACTGAGCCCAAAAGGGCAGAAATCAGACAATGTGAAGTGAGAGATGGAAGCTGAACTGCTGCTGACATTTTCATTAGCTGTTCTTCTCTCTTTTGCGTGACAGCCTGCTTTCCAAAAGGAGCAGAAAGCTTCAGATTTTTCTAAGACCTTGCAGGTTCATATCCATCATTGTATCAACCTGAGTTTATATAGTGTAGCTGTTTTTCCTTTTTAAAAAAAAAAAATTCCTTTTGTTTGTTTGTTTTCAGCAAATTATAGGGATTTTATTTATATTTTCATATCTAATTCAGTATATTTCATTTACCAGGAGAAGTAATTGAGTACATGATGGGTACTTTTTCACTTATGATGCTCTGATGTATTCATTCCCAATATAACTCTGCTGACTTTGGTTACAGTTGAGCTAATCTGATTGTAAATAAATGAAGCTGCATGCTGCAGTGTTGATTCCAGACCTGATCATGAGTTAAAATTAACTTGTGCTGCTTTTTACCTGTTAGCATGATTCCACGGTGGTACCTTTTAGTAATGATGGAGACAGACATGGGTATCCTAGGTAGACAGCTGTAGGTAACCTAAAACCTTTCCAGGATAATTCTGTTTCATAGTAGTCACTGGAACTGTAGTTATGGGTCAAGTACGTTTGGTAGTGTGGGAATTTTAATTTAAGATGGTGACCCCTGGAAAGGAAAAAACCCAAATTTCTACAAAAAGTTCCTGGACCGGAATTTTGGTACATGTCATAATATGCATATTCTCATTTTTCTTCCAGTATGTAGGTTTTGTCCTCCTCTGTACGTATGAATACAATAATTTTTTTTACAGTGGTCTCTTAAACAGTCATAATGAACTTATATAGTAGATGAAATGTTTCTGTCAATCTTTTTGTTAATCAGAAAGTTTTAAATTATAGGCTGGGGTCAGAGAAAGAGAAGAAAAGCTAGGATTGCAGCCCAAAGCTGACAAGAACTGCTGACTAAAAATAGTTGACCTTGCTATGTGCAAATGGTCTTTTAGCAGATTTAGCCTCCCTTGCTGCCAAAATCATCATGTTTTCAGAGCCTGCAGAAATAACTATTCTGTTTATTGCTAGGTCTTCCCTCTCTAATGTAAACTGTAAAAATCTTTCTCATCTTTAACTTACTTAGAGAAACTCCCTTTCAAAACTAGTAAATGTGTATAGACGTGTAGAGTGCTTTTCATTTGCGTGTGAATCAGCTGACCCAACTATTTGTTCACTTCTGCTGTTTTCCCATTAAGCCGCTTCTACCCGGGCAAGCTTTTAGTAGGTGTCTTGTCCTGATAAGCAATGTGTGAATCTCTTGCCTGGCCTCCATCCCTTGCAGTGTTGCCTTTTACACCACACTTAGCAAGTGCTAACAGCCTGGCCTGTGCTTGCCTGACAAGTAAATCACTGGGTGCTGGTTTGCTAGTCCAACAACTTGCACAAAAAGATAAAATGGGTATTTCATGGACATGTGGGAATTTGCCCTGGTTTTTCTTTTCCTCGGTGGAGCCCCATCCGCTCTGGGGGAGCTGATACTTTTCAAGTGGCTTGGAAATGGTGACGTTTGGGGAGACTGTGTTAAGAGCTATGAAGTGAGAGCTTGGCTTAAAATCAGGGGCAAGGCCTTGGTAGTAAACTTCAGGCCACGTGGTCAAGGGTCTTACGGGCATTTTTCAGATGCTATTGTGCATATAGATCAAAAGGGCGAACAGGGAACAAGAGGACCCTCTGGCTTCAGTGGTAGCTGCTGAATGATCAGCATTCTGGAAAGTTGGTCTCTTTTTTGCCTTAAACGTTTGCACACAAACTTAGAAGTCTGCTTACCCTGCCCCATCTTATTGTCAGCATAAAAGCTTCTAGCTCACCAAATTTTAGCTTTAAACAAGAAGCCGAAAGAAGCCAATATTTTGCATGGAAGTTAACATGCCACAAATAAGGCAAAGGTTTGCTGTATGGAGGGCAGTGAGACAAATGCCAGGTTTACCTGCCTAGGAGACTTCAAAAGCTGAGAGGGAGCTCTAGTGGTGCAAGTGCTCCCTTGTCATGTGTAAATGAGTCCAAGTTATATGGGCAAGAGACATAAATGTGCCACGACCCAGCTGCTGGTGAGCCAGAGTGTGTTACACAAAGACAGACTCACTTCTTAGTGCATGCTTGCTCTTAGCCTGTGTGGTTCTTCCTCCTTTCCTGCCTTATTGGCCACACTCGGTCCATCTCCACTGACTCTATACCTGCTTCTGTACCAGTCCCTGGCATCCGAAACCTGGAGCTAAGTAGAAGTAGTAAAAGAGGACCTAAGCACAAGCTTGCAGTGCACCAGAGAGGAATAATAGCTCTAACGACACTTTCATCATTAGAAAACTTACATTTGGTAAGGATGCTTAAGGGATTTCCTTACCTGCTGTGCAGTATTTCCACATTGGTTTTATTTCACAATGTGAATAAAAGCCTGTGGGTAAATGTTTCATCACTTTCTGTGGATTGGAAGTGGATCTCAGTCTCTCGTCTACAGTGCATTTATACTAACTGCGTTAGAACTTATTTGGTGCCACCATTTTTCCCCCACTATTTTTAGGTCTCAACAGCTATTTGTCTAACCTGTTCTGAGACTGTATGCAAATAACTGGAAAGTCCCAGTCATTTGTACAGTCTAGTGAAGAGAATGAGAAATATCTAAACAATCAAATTGAAAGTCACCCTCCCTAACTTGTGTTCAGTAAGTTCCACTTACAAAAAAATAGTTGTGCCTTTCTGATCAGTCCCCCACCCTCCTCAATCCCCCCCCCAAATGCTTGGAAAAATAGGACAGCAATGAAAGTCAAATTAGAATGGAAACTGCCACCCGCTGTAAAGGTTGTCCTAGGAAAACTCTTATTACACTTTATCCATCAGAGCAAAACTATAAATAAAATATAAAATGAGAGCTTATATAACTGCATAGTCATCATGCTTGTAATTTTTTTGCTAGTATTTGAAACTTCTGTACTAGACAATACCTTGTCCACTTGTGCTTACACATTGTGCTTAATGAAGTTATAACTGCTGCTTATAAGGTCAGATAATTCAGGGAGGGGGAGATACAAACTTGCTCAGTAAATACTGATGCATTTCCATCCCCAAATCCACACCCTGCTCATCTGGCCTGCTGAGAAAAGTGTGCTCTTTAGTAGGAACAGGGCAAGGCCTTCTGAACTAGCAATTCTGCTGTCAGTCCCAGCCTGACCTGATAATATCACGTGCTCCAACTGAGTTCTCCTTATTTTATACCACCAAGGAACCTAAGAATACAGTCACTGAATAACTAAGTACATGAACGATATTTGTTACCGCAGTTACTGGATCTACGTTATCTTTAGGACAGGTCCTTACATTCCCCTGTGACAGCAGCATGCTGGCTGGGTGAAGGAACCTGCAGGATGCTCAGGCTTTCACTGGTGCCCATAACCAAATTACGAAGGGCAAAAATCAGCATAGTGTGACAGCTAGACAAAATGAATAATGCAATATCCAGACATCTCTAAAGCCATGTCTTTGCTCTGGGATGTGGATTTATCTTGGGAAAGGGTACAACTCCTGTCTTTCTTACTCATTGCACAAAATTCTGCCTAAAAGAAGGTGGTTCTGCAGTACAGTGTGACTGGTCCCACTTGTTACTAGTTCAGCACTTCAGGTTGTCTAAAAATAACCTTCTGTCACAGTAATTTAGTCATTAGTAATTCTATCTGCCTGCTGGGAAACATCCTTTTAACTCAATCTTAGCTTAATTGGGGATTTGCAAGGTAGATGATAACTTCAAATCATGTCAGTTACTCCAAAGCCAATTAATGTAGGGACATGATCACAGGAAACATGCAACATTCGTTTCCTCTCATTGAAAAACATTAGTCACAGCGTTGATTACTTTTCTCCTTCATCACTCCAAAAGAGGACAAATTTACTGCAGACCTGCATTAGTACAAGACCCCAGCTGCCAAAATAAAACCAAACAGATTCATCTTACTTCAAGCGTATTTAAGCCCCTTCTTTTTTCTCAATAAATCCTCTAGGGAAAAGAATGAGAACATGGAACAAAAATCTTTCATTTATCTAAAAACAGAAACTAAAAGGGAATTTGCCTTACTTGCTGAGAGGGGATCGGGAACAGGCCAAGCTGGGCTAAAGTAACTGGGATTGCTCTTCATGGAGCACTTTGCTGCATCAACAGCAGTGCCAAACCTGGCCTGTGTCTCCCGGGCCTGAGCCAGTGTCCAGGGCTTTCCAGAGGGGCTTTTGCTCACGGGCTGATCGCTGTAGAAGAGCCGCAGTACTCTGACTCTTCCTCAGGAACCAAATTTGACCAGAACACAATCTGCAGTCCTTCTAGCCTAGCCCCTTTACAACTTCTTTCCTGCAGTTTTTCTATTCACCAGGTTATTTCTCTGAGATCAATCATTACCATTGAGCTGCTAGAAGAAAGTGTTTTGCATAAGGGTGGTCTTCGGTGCCAATGTCCCTTTTTGGAGAAGGTCAGCACGCAGCCCCTCTCACTCGACGTGTTGGGGTGCAGGTTGTGAGAGCCCTCGAGTACAGCGCCTGCTCGGCTCAGTACAGGCGTGAACAGCAACGTGTGCTCACCAGCGTGCGTTACGTTAGCGCTGTGAAAAGCTGCTTCCCCAGCAGCTGCATGCAGCTTCAGCGTGTGTCCTGAGCTCTGAGTAGCAAAACTTTTTGTTTAGCTTCAGTGGGAGGTATATCTCTGCTTACAAGCCTGTCATATCCAACCCAGACTAATAAATATTACTGGTTTTCCCTCTTTCTTACACATAGCTGTCCCTGGACCTCTATCACACTGAGGATGACATCTACAAGCTCTCGCTGGTGCTGGAACCAAGGAACTCCAAATCCGTAGGTCTTCTTTTACTGCATTTTGACATATTGCTTGTTTTGTCTGCATGCAGTTGATTAAATTTTTAAATTACAGTTAATGTCATTTTCGTATTCACATAAAGCTTTTTAGTGTGTATGCTTGTATAGTAAACACAGTCACTCTTTATAGATTTCAGTGGATATTGGGAGAAGCAAATAGTGAAACATGCCAGACTTCATTACTAATTATTTTTCAACAAAATCTCTGCAAGTCATGGAAAACATAGTTCTGCTTTATGTGAAGATATCCTTTGTAAGGTTACATCAATAATGTATTGCGTGACCATTACTTCATTTTCTGGGTGCTGGTGCGGTTATATAAAACAACACTGAGTCCAAAGACTTGTTTTAGGTAAGGCACAGCATTAGCTGTAGTGTTTTAAAACTGTTTGCTTATGTAGAATTGGCTTTATCTTAGAATCACAGAATCATAGAATCATTCAGGTTGGAAAAGACCTTTAAGATCATCAAGTCCAACCGTTGGGCTCTCAAGCAAAGTTTAAACACCTCAGAATACATATTACTTTTTTTTACTATGCGCAATTAAAGATAATGCTGCATTGCTGCATTTTTCATTATGCTTTGCAAGTCTGAAGATACAGATAAATCTCCTAATTAACAGTTGAATTTCATTTAAAGTATTACTCTCTCTTCTGTTGCCAAAGTCTGGGGACTCCTCTTCCCTCTGAGCATTTCATCAGTGCATTAACATCCTTATTACCTATCATATCCAGCATGTGATGCTCTCAGGCTGAGCCCTCTCAAGTCTGACACCAGCAGAAACTACGGTTGGCTGGAAATGCTTAGCCAGGGTGTGAGAGCAGAGTCCAGGAATCTGAGGTGATTCATTGCAGTGCTTTTTATGCTTTTGAAGTATTCTTAAAAGCAAGCAAGGAAGCAGAATCCCTTGATTTCCAAGTATAGGGCTTCTCTGGGTTTTAAGATAGTTTAACACTCTTGGACACCAGTTTGAGGACTATGTGTGTGTGCTTTCAGTGGTGAATGATGAGCAATAGTAAGGAAGCTATTGAATATTTCCATAGTCAACACTAACTCAGTTTGAACACCTGGAATTTCATTACATTGTTTCGTTATCCTTGTTGGATATGATTTCACCACATTTATTCCCATTTGTCGCAGTCATTCTGGCTCTCTTGTGCTCCCATTACTGCCGGCAAAGCTGATTTGTTACAGCTCTATGCTGTGGAAGGACTAATGGGCCACTACTGTAAATGAAGAAAATTATCACGTTGCCGCTTTGATCTCCAGCCTGAGCTTTAAGAAGGACAAAAGCAATATAATCAGTGTTGTGAACTTTAACAGTACCCAGCAATTGTGGGAGACTTCTGCATAACAATCAATGAATAACCAGTGACATTGAGCTGTTGCAGCACCCTGATGGGTAAAAAGCTACAGCTGAATCGACAGAAGCAGGACTATTTGAAGCATACTTCTCTTTGATGGCGTGCCAAAGCACACAAGCTGTATTAGAGGGGAAAGAATCTGTAGAGCTTTTGTATGTGGAAAAATTTGTCAAAGACAATGTGACACCGTAGTAATACCATTCCAACTGCTCCTTGATTTATTGTTGTACAGGTACAACTCCCATGCAGGTGCACTGCAGAGGAAGTGCCTCATGCTGCTGCAGTCATTTTTGAGGCAAAAGTGGAGCTAATCTGTTAGCGTACGATCCTGCTGTCAACAGGGACTTGAGAAAGACTTTCATTCTGTTAAAACTGGGAGGAGACTCTTCAGTCATTGTAGCAGCCTAAAAAAATACTGAAGACTGACCGCCAGTTGTAGTATAGAGTCTCCCTGTCACACTGTCCTGCTTTTCCCTGCGCACTAGTTATTTTCCTGTTGGGAGTTTTTACTGGTACAGCTATTGGCTAGAAGACGACTCTGCCTGGTACAGTTACGCCACTGAAGACACACTTACATAGATTTTTTGCTTTTGAGTAGAATTTATTTCAATGCCAAAATACGCAGAACTTTGCATCCGTCTGAAAATGCTTTTTCAGTCTACGATACCATTATCCCTGTGCTGGTGAAACAGACAGGAGATATAGGCTGAATCACAAGCAGCATGACCAGATACAGTGTTTCTGAATGTTCAATAAATTCAGCTAGGTAGTCTCTGGACACTGGTTAGTACCTTTCCTCATAGCATGCATTTCAAATACATAAATAAAATTATGACTGTTCATACAAGTCTATGAGTGAAATAGGAGGAACTGACATCTCCCTTTGGCTAGTGGGCAGTAACATGAAGTTTTTGCTGCAGTTTGTCAAAAACCACAATAAAAATTGAATGAGGCTTCAAATGAAATAGCCCAGAATAAAGAGGAATGCTCCAGTGGATTCAGTCTCTTTCTGCCATTTTGCACTCAGACCAGCAGGAGTTAAAAGCTCTCTGTGAGGGCTTGGTAGTGTAGCACCACTCTGACACTTTGATACTGATGCTTTGAGGCCCTTTAGTCTAAGATTTTTTTAAGAGAAGGCACATTTCAAATTTATTCTCTGACCACAGCTGTAGGAATATCACAATACTGGCAGGTTATATGTTATCATGTAACATGTCATCTTTAAAAGATTGCTGCATTTCTGCATATTTTTAGAGCAAAAACACTTGCCAGCTTGTTGGTCCATCACTGTGTGGTGACATTAATTTTGGGATCAAAATATTCTGTGAGTGCTTTTGACATATAGAGCTGGATATCCAGGTTCACTCTATTTCCTGTTAGACTTTAATTCTGTGGATATAGAGATTTTCTTCTTCCTTAAACTTACCTGTGCAGATTTGTATGATGAGTCAAGAGCCATTCAGGAACGGATATAATCCAAACCATGCTGAAATTTTTCTGCTTGACACTGCTTCACCTGCTGGCTGTCCAGTGGCAGATGCAGAAGGCCAGTACGCCTTACAGCTTTTTTCATGCTGCCTGGTGGTTTTTGAAGCCTTATCTGAAACTGTGTTCAGGTTTGTCCTATATTTTCTACTTGAACAAGCCGAGCTGCATGCCAGAGCTTCTCCCAAAGCACCGTAGTGGCATGGAGGCTCTGTGTGCTCTGTGCATCAAGTGAGCTGTCAGCTACCATTTCATCAGGACCAAGCTGTTTTCAAAATAAAATAGCCTGGCTGGTGTTATCTGGAGAGCAAGTCAAAGGTTAGCCCCTTTCTGCTCAGGCTGCCTAGATGACTTAAGCTGTGTGTCCTGGCCTACTGTAAATTTCCTCCTGTCTCTGCCCAGAAAGATTTCGTTCTTGTTCCACTATGGCGTTGGCATTTCCCTGCCACGTTGTCATAGCACGTCTTGGCTGGAAACCAGTGGGATGGCTGAGCGTGATTCTGTCCCCACCTCTGCATCCTGCCCTCTTCTTGGTGCTGCACAGAGCAGGAGCATTAACTTATCCAGGCCACCGCAGTCCCTCGCGTGGCTTCTGGGTACGGTCCCTCCGGCAGTGTGGTGGGGCCAGGCAGCATCGTGATGGCAAGTTCCTCGGGGGCTGTACCAGGAAGGAGAAAAGCAGGTCTCTGGGCTTGCCTGTTCCTGATGCCCGCTGTGCCCAGAGACCCTCCTTCCTTCCCCCTTCCTCCAAGTCTCGTTGCTGTTGAACCCTCCGGAGACAGCAGTGAGGAAAGTCTGCCTGGTTTTGCTTCTGAGCTCGCTGGGCACTGCTGCTGCCGGCATAGCTGCGAGGTGCCACGGAGAGCCCAACTGAAGCTGTTAGCAGAGGCAAGCAACGCTTTAAAACCTTTCCTGATGTTTTGCTAAGCACATTTTTACAGCACAGGGACTCCGGTAGTTTGTGGTTGTAGCTCTGACATATAGAGCTGCTTTTAGTGGGAAATTCAACTTCATAATTCAGATTTTAAAATCTTTGTGTTCTGATCCATCTCTCAGCAGCCTACCTCCCCGACAACCCCTAACAAGCCAGTAGTGCCACTGGAGTGGGCATCTGGAGTGGTACCAAAACCCGACCCTACCGTCATTAACAAGCACATACGAAAGCTGGTGGATGTAAGTATTTGGAAGAATACACTGGTCAAAGAATACGATAGCTTTGATATTGTCATCATTATAATTAATTTCAAGCTTTTCAAGGGATTGTTATAGTTGGGATGAACTTCAGACATCCGATAACAAATTTGAGCCTTTACTGATACTTTCAGAAATATTTATTTTATTCCTGCAATCAGTGATGGGATTAGTAAGCAGGTTTCTCGATACAAAGGAGCAAACTTTCAGGATCATCCGAAGCCTGGCTTCTGTTCAATAGGGTTTGCTTAGCAAATATAAATTCAGAGGGCAAAGTTGAGTTTTCGCAGATCTAGTCACCTAGTTTATGTCTGGTACTAGACAGCTGGAAACAAAAATACTCAGAAACAAGGACTCACGCATTACTAAGCCCAGAGAAAGTTTCCAGAAACCCTATTTCTGGTTTTCAACTTGCTGTCATTTGACTGTCCAGAGCATACTACGTATGGTAAAGAAAGGACTGTCTTGGTATCACACTAAAAATTGGGCATGAGGTCATGAAGAATTATAGCTAGGATCTTCCAGCTTCAGTTTGGAAGGTGACGTGTTAGGTAATGCAAACAAAACCAAATAGTACCAGGTTCCTTTGGAGAGACTGAGCCCTGTTGTGTTGGTGTGTAAGGGACTTTCAGTGATGTGAGCAGCATGCAGAGGAACCAGGAATGTGTTGTAGATAATGAAGGAAGATCTCCTTCTGCTTTTTACAAATCAATAACTAAGTCTGGGAGGAACTATTAAATTCTGACCTCGTCTGTGTTACAGGTCATTAATTGGGGTTATATTGTTAAGATAACTTAAAACAGTCTTCAGTTGTCCCACTCAGACTTCAAATATATCTTGTGGTTTACTTTTTGTACCTGCTCTTTTTTTAAAAAAGTTTCGTTTTTCTCTTAATGTGGGATGCCAGAACTGCATATGCTGTTCCTCTATTGCTTTTGTCAGTGCCATATGTGTTGATAAAAATCACTCCACAGCCAAACCTCTCTTTGATAGCTTGTTTAAATAGGAAGTCTGTCACAACTCCTTAATCTTTCCAGAATTAGGTGGGTGGGAGTTGTTCTTGTTCCTGTGGGTGGGAGAAATGCAGTCCCCCATTCCACAATTTTGGCCTGGTTCGGGACATATGATCTTGAGTTTGACAGGATTAAAACATGTTTTGGGTCTGTCATGGATACAGCTTACCAAGAGGCCCACACCACTCTGTACAGCTGTCTTCGTTTTGCCAATCTTTGTCATTTACTTGCTGCTTTGAGTTGTGCTTTAAAGCATTGTTTTTATTACTGAAAGTGTTGAATACTACTTGGGTTTGTGTTTTGGTTCCTTCGTGTTGATGTATTTTTGAGGTCTGCCAGTCATCGGTTACAGATTATTTGATAGGTGCTTAGAAATTGGCTTCATCATGTTCTTGTTAAAATAAGGACAAAGCAAACACCTTTCAGAGGTGTCAGCATATTAAAATCTTGTCTTTGTCAACCAAATCGTAATCTAATGAGAGAGTTTGTGGTTCAATATGTGTCTTTCAGATAGTCATGTTGACTTTGACACTCCTGTTTTTCCCATCAGCATCACAGGTAGCTTTAACGCCCCTTGCACTTCTCTGCAATCAGTAAAACAGAATATAGTAATTCCTTAGCAGCTAAGGAGGGCTTCCATCACTGTATGCGACCTTTTAAATTTGATCCCATGTCTGTTTTCACTTAGTGGCGACCTGGTGTGGGTTGATGGGAGGGAAAGATTGCTAGGTACAAAGTGCTCGTGATCTGGATGTCAAAGTATTAGTAAACAAATCAGATTGAAACAGTACTGTGACAGAGCAGAGGTGACCAACTAAAAGAGAAGTGAAGCCAAAAACATCTGAAATACTCATGGGAAAGCTGCTGTTGGGTTGGTTTTGGTTTATTTCTTTTTTTGTGTTTAAAAAGCATACTTAATGAAGCAAAGGGAGTATGTCACGTGGGGCAGAATTTTAGTGACATTTCCAATAAAGAAGAAAAATAAAGCAAGAAAAATTATGTCTGAAAAGTTGTGGAGGACCATCACTAGATAAATACTGAGGTCAAGTTTTCTTTAAAAATTAGCCATTTTTTCCCCTACAGTCCAATAAATATGCATATTGAAGTACCAAGTAGGAAGAAAAGGAATAAAACAAGGCAGCAGAACATCTGATTAGTAATGTTGAACATTAAGTTAGATGTAATTATAAGGTTGAAGAGCTGGTATAGATTCAGGATAGGCTAGATATTAGGGCAATAATTTCTTTTTTTTTCCCAGTCTGTCTTTAGGAACTACGATCATGACCATGATGGCTATATTTCTCAGGAAGACTTTGAAAGTATAGCTGCCAACTTCCCCTTTTTGGACTCTTTCTGTGTGCTGGACAAAGACCAGTAAGTTTGGAGATTTCTTTGTGGTTTTTTTCTTTTCCTCAATTTAAAAACTCATGCAAACCAAATATTGAAGAAACAGTGTCTCCCAAGCTTCTTGTGTCTGACATCTCGCTTAAGGAACTGAAGATCACTGAAGGCTGAATTCTGTTCTCACTTAACTTCTTATGCTGTAGTCGGTTCTATAAGCCCACCTAGATTGGAGTCCTGCTTTACCTGGTACTTTAAAAATCATTTATGTAATAGCTTAATGGGGAATTCCTACTGGGACTGAATCAAAACCCCTGGAATACCATCAAATTACAGTGGAGACGCTGTATCCAGACCAGGCATCAGACTGATGAAACAAATAAGTTGTGTACGGGACAGGGGAAATGAGTGTATGTAGCAGAGAGAGGGAAACAAATATTCTAGGAGGTATATGTAATATATATTTCATAGCCAGTTGGGCTTGATAATTCTTGTTGTCCAGAATCACTTTGACTGTCGAGGCTGGTGGTCAGCCAGGGGCACAACCACTGGGTCTGTGTGAGGTCAAGATCCTTCACTTAATGGCCTGGCCTGTGCTCTGACACCATGAACAGGGGAGAAACCAAGGTCCAGGCTATAAGTTCAGTGTTTGCTGTTTAATGAAGGATAAGAACCACAAAGGCTCTAAGGGTTTTTTTCTGCCAGGGCTGTTGCAGCTCTTTCAATGAATGTACTTTGCGTGCTGTGTGCTTTTTGCAATAAGAAAATCCAGAATTGTTCAGTGCCGTGAGAGTGACAGATCTACTCTACTTTTTTTTCCCTAACAGAGATGGTCTTATAAGCAAAGAAGAAATGATGGCTTACTTTCTGAGAGCTAAATCACAGTTCCAGTGTAAAATGGGACCAGGGTTTATTCATAACTTTCAGGAGATGACCTATCTTAAACCAACTTTCTGTGAGCACTGTGCAGGATTTGTAAGTATGTTTTTAGTAATAGTGCATCTTAAACACAACTTTTGACCCTTTAACGTAGACAGGGTGAAACTGGCTCCCCGCATTGCTGAAGTCTCTTGGCCAGATATCTCATTGCATTCAGAAGCACAAAACACTTACTCATGTGGTAGCTGTACTATCCAGTTTTGTTTTAGTGGCTCCTGAATACTGGCATTTGTAAGAATTACTGTTGCAGGGGAACAAATAAAATTATGTTAGCTAAAGGATATTAGACACTATATGAATGGCCTTACTTGGTTTATCTTAAGTTCTTTAATTTGGCTTTATTTCCCATGTAAACAAGCTCAAGGGAAAATGGTTGTCTGGAACAGAGGATGTAGATGAAGCAAAAGCCGTTCTTTCTCAGGAAATTGCACATGGCAACATAGCTATGTTCATAATTCTCTGAATGACCATAACAGCCTTAATCCTTTCTCTATTGAATTAACAGACCTTCTAATTTGGTCGAGAAATCAAAAGTGCTTCCAGCAGTTCTGTACAATAAGATTTTTTTAAATTTATTTGATATTTTTCTAAAATTTGCTTTTTCTCTCAGCCATAATTTACTAGATGCCACTTATTAGAGTGCTTTATACATAGCTGGGAAATGATCGTTTATGTGAATATTTGTGTTGCTTGTACCTCCTCCAACTTTTTCACTGCAAAACAAGTATAGTAAAGAAAAAGGAATTCCTATGATTTAAAAGTTACATTAATGTACACACCCCACTGAAATCAAATGTCCACATTTACACAGCTTAAGCAATAAGGGCAGAGGCCCATGTTCTCTGCTTACGTGTGGCCCTTGTACAGGGTGTAAACTCAGAACATGGTCCCTGCTCTCCAGCACAGATCTGCCTCTGCTATCGGCAGCAAAATCTCCATCTTGTACTATGTGAACTTTTCCACTAAGTGATATCTTTTCGTGGCTGAAAGTAACAATAACAGCACTGCTAAGTGCAAAAACATGCCTCCTCTCAGACCAGCTCTGGTGTTTCTGCTCTTGTCCGTGCTCCCGTCTTCCGCTCGCTTCTTTTGTGATGAGTCTGTCTTGTTCAGATGCTCGTGGTCCCTATCGCAACGGCTGATCAAGGCCACGGGGAAGAAGGAATTCCACCTATTTCCACTAGAACCTTGCAGGTGACATGGTCAGTGCTGATTCAGGAACGTGCTGGTGGGCTCTTGCGCTGGCAGCTCCAGCAGACCGATGGGGCAGAGGCGTTCACTGGCCTGAGCCTATTGTTTGAGGCCGCCT
Source organism: Fulmarus glacialis (assembly GCF_000690835.1). Taxonomy (NCBI): domain Eukaryota; kingdom Metazoa; phylum Chordata; class Aves; order Procellariiformes; family Procellariidae; genus Fulmarus; species Fulmarus glacialis. The sequence goes on from NW_009200256.1 coordinate 31,043, forward strand.
GCAGCCTTGGGAAGACGCCTTTGCGTTTGTGACACTCACTTCATGTTTGGAAGGCTTCCATAGCAAAGCAAGGCCCAAGGACTGCCCTGCAATGTCCTCTCTACCAGATATTTTTCTCCTGCATCAACTTGCTAATTGGCCATTGTTAGAATTTTCACGTCTCCCTGATTACATCCAGTGCAGGAATACAAATGAGTAAGGGGTTGTACAGGAAATGGAAATAAGGTCATTTTTCCTGTCAACTCACTGAAGTCATTGGCATTGTCCTGTGGATGAGTTGGGCTGATAGGACAGGAACCAACTACAAAATCTGCTGTGTGTTTGTTCTGCATTTCAGTGCTGCTCATCCTCATCCCTGGGTGGAAACTTAATTTCCAACTGATGCACTGATTCACAGTCAAAATAATGTGCACTGGCAGTGCAGCAGGATGAATTGACGTGACAGTTCAATGCGTGCAGTATCCAATAAAATATCTGTTATTAAAATGATACAAACTTTAAAGATCAAGCTAAAACCTAATGCCATTAAGCAGTGTGAAATTGATATGCCCATGGTGGGCCACAGTTCTGTCCCACAGCTTGAGTTGCACCGCATGGCAGGGTAGGTGACCAGCCATCCCACCGAGCTTTATAATACCAATGTGCACAGATCCTCTTACCTTGGAGCTGGCTCAAGCCAGCTTTGCAGCAAAGCTGTGTCAGACGGATTCAAAGCTTTAGGTCAGAATTCATGACACGGCATTTCAGCTAAGCTTCGCTGCTGTGTGTAATCATGACTGTGGCACCAAATTTGAGTGGGAGGAAGGTACAGAGCTAAGAAGGTGAGAAGAAAGCTCTTCTGTGGGAACAGGTTAGATCTTAAATGAAAGAAACTATAATCCATGCCTCTTATGGTGATCCTGGCAAAGAGACCTGGGGAAGAAAAGTCATGTAAAGCTGAGCAGCGACAGCCCTGCTGCTGCTCTTCCAAGAGGGGGCTGGGGGGCTCCACTGTCGCTGCCTGACCACAGGCATTAGCAGGAAAAAAGCAAGCAGCAAGCTTTCTCTGGCCCCTTCTTCCACCATTGTCCCTTCTGTTCTTTTATTCACCTTTCTTCCACCCTGTCTAATCTATTTTGCTTTTCCAAGCCCCCATTTTTCCTTGCAAATTCCTTTTTGCAGTGTATGGGGGTTTTTTTCACAGAATCTTCCTATTCTGTTTATTTTACTCTTTCCTTTGTATTCTGAATGTTCTCCAGCTCTTCCTTTTGAACACTGCTTTAATGACCATATTCATATTGCGTACTGTGCATGGGTTCTTATAAATATGGTGAGAAGCCACGTGCAGTTTCGACTGCCTGGATGTCCTCACCCTCCCAGGTGATGTTTTGAATGAGGTCAGGATAAATAAACACAGCAGTCCCCGATCTTTTTCCTTTAATGCTAGGGCTAGAAAAACTGCCCCTTCCTCTATCTGCCTCTCAGGGTGAAAATGCTTGTTTTTATAATGCAATGGTTGTAGATACAGCACTTCTGAGGGTATAGATAATGATTTGCTGGGGAATTTTCCTACTTCCAAGCAATCCTGCTCATGTTGCAGTGAAAGCTTCCCAAAAGTGGGACTGCGCACACTGCCTCCTAGAAGTTTTGCATTTGGTTGTTATGTACATCAACAAGGGCAGCTTCTGGGAGGAGGCAAAGATGGAATTTAGTGTCTTTTCTGCCTGTTTCAATCTTCAACATTTTTTTTAATGGAAAAGGTCGGGCGGAAAAATCCAATTGCTATGGCTGGGTGTGCTGGGGACCAGTATGGCAACAAAGAACCTAATTTTTATCCCCAGTGGTGTTTTCTTCTCCTGTGTTTGAATGGCATGGGTCATTCATGTATCTGGAGAATGGATGTGCACTGGAAATTCCCTCACAGATAACATTAAGTGAGCCTAAAAGCAGAACGTGCTCTGCTGGTTTCAGTAAGCTTGATATAATGGCAATTTTTCACCCATTCCTGGAAGCAAATGTCATCTGTGTCTCTCCTTCTCTGGTAGTCCCGCTGTAAGTAGTAGAAATAACGGGGAAGCCACACAAGTCTTATCACAATTAGAGGGGGAGGTCTGCCTAACAGGAAGGGTGTTAAGAGCAGTAGTATCCTGTTTGTGCTTTTGTAGCCATTGGTACTTCCTCATTGTGACCTTGTTTTCCTTCCGGCTTTCTTTTCTGATTCCTTGACGTTCTTTTGTCTTTCTTTGCAGCTCTGGGGTATAATCAAACAAGGCTACAAATGCAAAGGTAAATAAATATTGCATGGATTTTTCAAATTATAGGTGGTGGGTTTTAGCACAAGTAGGTCAACTGTATTTTTTACTAGAATGACATCTGTTCATCCAAATTTTGCTTATACACTTGGTACTGCCCGTGAACAGTGACTCCTGGTACGCTGCGAAGTCTCATTGCGTTAGGGGACATAGCACTCAGTAGGAACACACAGGTTCTGTGAGCTAAAGGTCCAAAGCAGCCACTGACTCCATGAGGTGTCACTTTCTACCAGCAAAGACCTTGCATCTTGGAAAACCAAGTGTCCTCATCCTAACACCAAGACATCCTGAAATATATCTGCTGAGACTTGGGGTCAGGAAAAGGTCTGCTGGCAATGCTGTCGTGTACATCCGCATGCCTGTAGTGAAGCTTTACTGGTCTTGCAATGCAATAGCAGCTGAGCTAGAAATAGAGAAATATTTAATTCCTAGACTGCCCAGCAGATCTCATTGCAAGATCTTCTGCAGACATTCAACTTTAAAAAAATCCTAGAGCTCTGACAGCCCTCGCTGTTGCTTTCATAAAATGTTTAATTTCTTAGGCAGTACTTGCACTATATTGAGCAGGTCAGACCAAGAATGGCATTGTGGTGGTCCTCATTGGCTTTAAAGTCCTGGACCTATTTATTTCTCAAGCAGCCCAGCTCTGGCTGAAGGGCAGTGTTGATTTACACAGTTGTAGTTGCACCTCGGTTATTCACAGGGGAACGTTCACGCTGGGGCTTCATAGTTGTATTTACATGCACTCTTTTCCCTTAGTCTTACACTGGCTCCCAGTGTAAGAATTGGCAGGATTGTTTTTTAGGATACACCGTACTCCTGTCTCCCTCTCCACCCATGAATATCTCTTCCTCAGAGAGGGGTGGGGAAAATGGCTAAACCAACGTATGTAATTCAGCTATTCCTGACCACTGTCATCTGAGCAGCTACGAAATGGCTAGTTGCGGTCTATACTTTTACTGGTAGGATGAGGGAAGGAAGATAAGGTTTTGAGATCTGAAAGCTGAGCTCTGTCCTGCATCATTGCTTGTAACAGTGGCTCAGTGGAGAGAGAGCAAAAGTGATTCTGTAGAGTCAAAATTATAGGCAATGGAGCATGAGAGTAAGAGAGCAGAGCTGCTCGCTCAGATCTTAAAGTGGTCAACAAGCGTAATTAGTGCCTGCCCTTTGTTGCAGCAGTTACCAGCTGCTCTGTATGCCAGCATCACTAGAGTGCTGCACCCATTATGGATGATTTCTGCCTTTGAGCACAGAGCTGTCACCTTCTGTTTTGAACCTCTGACACTGTGCTAGCCGGGGGAGGGAAGGGGTTCATCTGTTCAGGTCTGCTGCTTACCCCAGCACTGTGGACAATGAGATAAAGCTAGACTGTGTGGTCTACAAGTGATGAAAGAGGTTCTCCATTGCCAAGAGAGGTCTTTATTGTATCAGGGGGTGGGAGAGGTACCTTTAGGGCAGACAAAACCACAGCTGGGCAGGTACTTCTGTATTAATCATATGAACAAGGTGATGGGAGAAACCAGAACTCTCACCCATCATGCTAGAGCTGCTGCCCTGAGCAGAATGGTCCTTTTAGCAGAGAGTTATAAACACAACGCTTTGGCAATGGCTCACCTAGAACAAAATGTTAGGTCATGGAGCAGCAACAGAGAAACAAGGGAAACGGAAATTTTCAAATAAGGGCAAGTGACACAGAGGAGAGAGACCCTATGTTTGGGGCATCTTCCACCCTTTGGCCCTTGTAGATAAGATCCGTACTGCGGTCACACTTCAGATAAATGTACCTAGTGATGAGTGTATCTGCAGTGAGGTTAGGTGTGCAGGCACTCAGCCAGTTTCATCCAGGTGGATGATAAAAGTCCACAGAGCTTACTCTGTGCTGATGTTGCTTGCTGAGCTACTTGGATGAGTTTTAACCTACAATGGTGTCCTGGTTTCGGCTGGGATAGAGTTAAATTTCATCCTAGTGCTGTGTTTTGGATTTAGTATAAGAAGAATGTTGATAACACACTGATGTTTTTAGTTGTTGCTAAGTACCCTGCTAGTCAAGGACTCTTCAGAGGCTGGGAGAGAGCATAGCCAGGACAGCTGGCCCAGCTGGCCAACGGGGTATTCCATACCATGTGACGACATGCTCAGTATATGAATGGTAGGCATGGTCCAGGAAGTAGCGATCGCTACTTGGTTATCGGTCAGCGCAGGTGGTGAGCAATTGCATTGTGCATCACTCATTTTGTATATTCTATCATTATCATCATTATTATTATTATTTTCCCTTCCTTTTCTGTTCTATTAAACTGTCTTTATCTCAACCCACGAGTTTTTCTCACTCTTACCCTTCCGATTCTTTCCCCATCCCACTGGGCGGGGGGAGAGGGGGGGACGGCGGGGAGTGAGCGAGCAGCTGCGTGGTGTTTGGCTGCCTGCCGGGTTAAACCACGACAAATGGTCTACATTGACCTCCAGCTGTCCTTCCAGAGGCTCACAGTATGGATGCTGCAGTGTCTTCTGACCAAGTGCGTTTACTATAATGGGTCCTGCTGGGTCAAATGAAAAAAAAAAACCCAAACTTTTTTTGGAGACTCATGCAGTGGAGCAGAGGCTTTATGCATTGCATACACAGGATCATACCAGTAATTCCAGGTCTCTTCCTTGAAACTAATTGCTGACTAAAATATCATCCCCCTCTTCCCTTCTGCTGCCAGATTTCTACTAATGGCTGCCATGGAAATGATCCATTTTTTGTAACACGCTTCACACCAAATGATCCATTTCTCTAACTCCCTTTGCACCTTCTGTCAAAGCATTTGTTCCTTCAAAGTCCCTCCTGGTATCTGTCTGCTAATAGCCCTGAGGGATTACCAGAGAGTTGTGGCTTTCCATTTGATGACTTGATAATTCCTTTCTTTACAGATTGTGGTGCCAACTGTCATAAGCAATGCAGAGACCTGCTTGTGCTGGCATGCAGGAAATTTTCCAGAGGAACCTCAGTAGGCAGCAACCATGGCTCTCTGCCTAGCAGCCCGTCTCTGCCTCCAGGTGAGAGCACTTTTGCTCCTATTTTAAACCATTTCTGGAATCCTCTCTAACAGCCAGTGTCCTTGCTGCCATTTTTAATTTTTCCTTTGTAGCAATGCACAGATCAGCACATGTGCTTTCCACTGCACTGTGGCTTGTGTTCAGTGCTCGGATTACAACATCCGTTTCTGCAGTGGTGGCCTTAGTCTCCTGCCTGAGGCTCCCTATCCCAGCTGAAAAGAAATAAAATTATAATTAGGGAAATTGTAATTCTCCTTACAAGCCACTTAGGGGCAGGGGCTGGGAGACATAGGGCACAATTCTAGCTCTGCCTTATCCCCTGGGCTTGCAGATGAAGGGAGAAGGAAATGTGCACACATAAGGCCAAAATCAGTTTCCAAGCAGCATATGGATATTGCTAATTATACCACTGTTTCATATAGGAGGTTACCTCCCCCCACCCCAGGCTTAAGTTATCTTTTTGTAAAGATCTTGAAGTAGAATATTTAAAATAAACAATTCCATCCTCTCTTTCAGTCCAAGATGAAGTATTTGAATTTCCCCGTGTTGCTGCAGAACACCAGGACCTCGATGGCAGAGCTATCACCCTTGTCACTGGCTCTTCGCGGAAAATTTCGGTGCGGCTGCAGAGGGCGACCACCAGCCAAGCAACACAGACAGAACCACTGTGGCATGAGCCAGGCTGGAATGATTCAGGTTCCCATACTTTCCCCAAAATGAAGTCCAAGTTCCATGGCAAAGCTGGGAAGAACAAAGGCTTTGCAAAATGGGAGAACGAAAAGCCAAACGTGCAGGCTGATACAGAGCTAGATGCCAAGGCCCCACAACACATACAGGATCACAATGGAATAGAAACCCTCCCAGAAAGACAAGAATCTGAGGTGAGTTGCGGAAGAAGCCAAGACAGTTTAAAATCTACTAGAGTCTGAGGTCTCATAAGGTTATTTTATGAATTCCAGGACACTTTCATTCAAATTTTCCATTGCTTCTTGCACAAGAGTTACTTTCAGAAGAATGCCAAATCATCCATAGATACCTATTTTCTACACTGCAGTGTGCATTTACTGCAACACTGTAACTGGGGCTTTGGCTCTTGGTGTCAGTATGTGCTTTTAGGAGTTAGGCACTTTTCTTTTTGAAAATCATTAAAATAGCCTGGTGGATATCTGACCAAACTCTGTGTTGTCGTACCCTTGCGATGCACCGTTCAGGGCTCCATGTTAAGTTCACCAGAACTAGCATTCTGATAAGTATATGAGTCCAGGCTGGGGCAGGATATTGGTCCGATTTCTGGTGCTGTCACCCATAAAGTTCATACTTCCAAAGCCTAATGCTTTTATTGACCATCTTTGCTAGCATGTAAGTGCCTCTTCTCTTTTGGTTACAGGATAGCTGATTGCTCACCCTAAAGCACAGAAAAATGAAGATGACCACTGTAATACAGCAAGCGTTGGTGGACTGTCACAGACCACACTTGGCCATGAGAAGTTTTCCTGTACCTCGTACTTTTAAATTCAACCATTGCCCTGGTTTTTTAGCTGAAAGGTGTTATAAAGCACTATTTATTTTCTCACGAGTAAGCCATTTGGATGAACATTGCACGGACACAGCAGAATGGATCTCTGCGGTCACTGTTTTCTCTTGTATGACTTTTGTGGAAACTTCCTCTACATGCCAGTGAGGATATATTTGGCCTCCTTTAAATATACTGCATCATTTCAGTATGTCTGCCAGCAACAACAATGGTGAGGACAGAAGCCAAGCATCTAAGTTTGTTCGATAACACTCCTTTTCCAGACGCTTATAATGATCTTTTAAGGAAAGAAGTAGGTGTGTATGTTGATTAAATCTCAAACAAAAACCTTTCACAAGTCCTCTATGCTGAAATTCTTTGCACACCTGGGGTTTTGAATTTTGGCCGTGTTTACATTGCTACAGTGAGCATATTGGTGTTCAGCACAGTGATACCAGTTCCCAGACTAGGGATCCTTCAAATAGGCAGCCGAATTCCAAGACACTATGCATATGTCTGGTTACACTGCAGGGGAGAGGGGTCCTCTCTGCCAGCGCTGATTATGGTAAAATTAGCATGTAATAAACACTTCAGTTTTAAGTGTGTGTGTATGTATGTGTATGTGATACGGTTTTCTCTGGTTCGCAGCCTGCACATGTTAAGACTAAAGGTACTGAAAAGCGACCTCCAAATTAGCAGTTTGCTAATGTAGGATATAGCACCTGAATCTGTAATGGCCTGAGAAGCAGGTTTGAAGTGGCATTTCTCAGAAGTCTTAAGTTACTTAAGGAGCATAGCCCTCATCTGGAAAAAGAGAGAAAAACAAAACACTGCAAAGTTCAAACATGAAAGGTGCGTTCCAAATTGGCATACATGTATTATTCTTTTTACCCCATCTCCCCACAAAAATAGGTGTGTATGGGGAGCACACTCTGAATTAATGCAAGCCAATTATAAGATTTCCTACAAAATTCAAGTTATTGCACACTTCACCAAGTTATAAGCCCTCAAGAGAGTACTTTCATAGACTTCCCTAACCAAAACTGACAGCTGCACCCTCTGTGGTAATTTGACTGTAATCTGCACTGCAACTACATGATGTTTGCTCAGGTTTGCATCTTGAATCCTGCAGGTTTCCTTTGTTTTCCAACACAACTAGTAATGATTGTAAATCTGGGGAGAGAAAAAAAAGAGAACACGCTCTTACTCTTTTAATCTCAGAGAAATATGCACTGCAGGGAGCACTGATTTCCAAGCTAGGATGAGGGCCAGAAGCATCCTTCACTCTTACTGCTGTGGGCAAAGAACAGGCATTAACAAAAATATGGTCTGTATTTCCTGTGGTGGATCAGGTGACAGGTCACAACAGGCTGACCGCACAGCTACCGTTACAGTGTACAGCTTCCACACAATGAAAATGATGTGGTAGAGAATTTGAATAGAGAAATTTGGTTAAGATCCAGGCTGTTGATAGATCTGTTGAGATAAGCCTTTTAATGCTTTATAAATGAAATGTTCATGTGCAACTTCATTCTTAACATCACTTAAGAGTTTTAAACAGCGTTTAATCTGTAGACGTCAGCCTATTTCTTGCAGGCTTTTAAAAGTTAGTTGTAACTCTTGCTCTGAAAGGTACCTGCTTTCCTATTTCTATCAGGCCCACAAACCATGTCCGTCTTCATTTCGTTGTTGGATAACAATGTTTCTCATACATAATCTTACCTTCTCACTTACCTATTCCCCAAGATACTTACAAGCTTCTTGCGGGGTAGGTGCTCTATGTTCTTCAGAGGAAGGCCTTTTCAACAACATGTTTTTTTCCATGTATGCTGTTGTCAAGGCATAGACTCACATTTAAGCAAGAAAACTGACATTTCTACAGAAGCAGCTCCCACTTTCTGGGGGACCATTCTACTAGCAAATAGACTGCTTAAGTTTCAACCCGCTGTAGAGATTTCATCAACACATCTCTAGCAAGCCTGGTAGCTTTGGTCAGTTACGTGCTTACCTCAGCAGCAGTTGCAGATCAAGCATAGACTGCAGGCTCACAGAGCTGATCCTTCTAAGCAAAACATTGCAGCATCCAAGGAGGACTCATGCTGGGTGAAAATTTCAAGCACCCGCTCCTGCTGGAAACCCTTTGCTTTAGGCATTTCAGGGGAAGGGGAAGAAGAAGGGGAACATTGAGAGTGTGTTGCCGGCAGTAAGTGTTCACAGCCGTTGGAAAACTTGAGAAAAAGGCACTGGGTAGAAGTACAGCCTTTTTTCACCCCCCTGCTCCCCAAAAAGGAATAGACTTATCATAGACAATATAATAATTAAAAAAAAAAAAAAAAGCAGCAGAACTGTGATCATCTAGTTCCACAGCAAGCACCTGAGTGGGGAGAGCTGACAGGGCATGAGCAACCTTTTTAAGACGTTGGTATAAGATGAGCTCTTTACCCTGGAGGAGGCCTGAATACATAAAAAAAAAAAATCTTTTTCTCTCCTTACTTCAAGTTGACATCTTTTTCTGAACAGGGGCAAGACAATTGTAGTTCCCCAATCTGGGCAAAGCAACAAAGAATTTCTTGTTCACCTCCCCTGACTTAACAAAAGGCAAAACATACCAGCCATTACAGTTCCCAACTGAGCTATGTGCCTCTGCTGGTCTTGGTGAAATCCTGCCTGCTAGAAGTAGATTAATTCCAGGAGAGTGTCCAGGAGAAAGCATCATAATGACAAGAGGACTGGATGAATTAAGTAGCTAAAGTGAGATACAATCCCAGATGATGCTGGATACTTCTACCACATCCATTCGTCCCTGTCTCAGTCCTCAGGATCTTTTAAGAAACTGGGGGGAGAAGGGAGGTGTTTTTAAAACAAACAAACAAAATACCAATCCCACACCACCCTCCCAAAAAACAATCACTACCACCACACAGTGGAAAGAAGGAAGATTATGCCAAACCTTATTTACAGCCTGATTTGCAAATGCCAAAGAATACAAGCAATGAGAACAGGTGAAAAATGCAAGTCATACACAGACCCTGTAAGAGATGATTTGGCTGTTCGAGCCAAACCCGCTAAGACTTTCTGTGCTTGTGCAAAACCTGCACAAAGCCTTGTGCTACAGATAAGGGAGCTTCAGCCTTGCTGTCAACTTTACGTAGCAGCCTTGAGTGCTATGCAAGGAGTCAAGGGGACATTTGGCTCCTTCAGAGTGAAATTCAAAACCAGGTTTGTACTGCAGGTCTATCCTCTGCTCTAGATCTCCTCAGTCTTGCCCTCCTCTGCCCCGTCAGTCTTACCCAGCTTTTGGGCTTTAAAAGAATAATCCCAGCTCTACAAAGAAACATTTTCCTAGACACAAGCTATCTTCTCAAAGGAGTCTTCATCAGGCAGGTGAAGTCTGAGGGAGGGGAGATGGGGGGGACAGCGGACAGTAACACGCTTGCTGACCAGAGCTAGTCTGAAGCATAGATTTCCCCCAGCTGGGAAAGGTGAGCCTTTTTCCTTTCAATACAGAAGAAGCTGAGCTGCTGCCTAAAACTTGAGGCTGCTGTCACCTCTGCGGACTGTTGCTCAAGGACTCCTCTGTGGAAGCATACCCTAACACAGCCCCCAAGGTCTTCCTAATGGACAGCCTGGAAGCCTTTGGCTGAGACAGCCTAAGTAGTCACAGGAGGGTCCTCGCAACCTGCGACACTAGTTCCAAAAGCTTTAGGCATCTGTATGGAAAATAGCTGCATGTGAAAGATCCTGGACACGGGGGTGGGGGGAAAGGAGAACAAATAACAGACAGATGGGGAGCAAGCGTGGGAAGAAGCATGCTAAGAGACCTCTCCCTCTCTACGTGACACCAAGAATGGAAGGCGATCCCAATGGAGACCGAGCAGAGGAGGAAGGAAGGAAGGAAGGAAGGAGGGAAGGAAGAAAGGAGATCTGAATGCAGATTTCGTGGAGACACAAGAGACAGGAGAAACAAGGGCTTGATGTTTCATGATCATCATAGCCAAAAAAAATCTAACCAAGGTTTGCTTCATTCAGCATCAGCCTGCTAACTGATGGGCCTCTGTACAGCACAAAAAATAGCTCCAAGTACTTCTCAAGAGAGTCTTGACAACAGAGTTGGCCCACCCGGGGACACTGGAGAAATAGATGTAACTTTGGAACAAGTTTTTTAGTTATCAGCGCTGATCTGAACTGGATTTTCAAAATAAGCACTGCAGCCAACAGGCTAAACTCACTGGAAAATCTGTGTGCTGTTTACAGCTGCTGACAATCTGGTCCTAGGAGACAGAAAAGCCATCAGCAAAAGGCTACTGCTGGGGCAGTATGAAATTTAGCCAAAAAGTCTGCTTTTTCCATGAGTTAGGCCAATGCCGGAAAGTTTAAAGAGTCCTTATCACCTTCATCTCTGCTTCATGTGTGAAAACGAGTTATGACCTTCCACCTGCCCACAGCACAGGCAGACTCCCTCTTTCTTTGGTTTTACAATAGTGTTTTCCTACTTTTTGTACTTGTTTTTCTCCCCTCTGTTGTGGGAAAGACCCACGTGGACAAGAGGGGAAATTACTGGACAATAAAGGGGAAACAATGACACTGACAGCACTCAGAGCTGTAAAAAGCACAAAGTAAACACAAGAGAAAAATATTTTTTCCCTTCTACCCTTGTTTGTCAAGCCATTAGAGGTGCGACTTATTTTCGGCCAAAGAGGGGAGAAGGCAATGTTTACAGCTGGTAATAGCACTTGCTTTTGCAGTTTGTGTCCCTTTGAAAAGGCATAACCTGAAACAAACAAGCATACGAGTATTTTGAGAGCCTACACAGGGGAAACAGAAGTTCACATCCACCTCGGTGTACTGCTCTCCAATCACAACACTGGTGCGATTCTAACCTAAGGGTATGCTAGGAGGCTGATAAAGCAAGCTTGCAGTTTAGCATGAGCCAGCTTCTTTGGGACTGCTAAATCAGGCTCAACACCTTAAAAATGGATATATACTTCTGTAGCATCCCTGTTGTCCAAGGAAAATCTGAAGTTCAGAGAGGAAGCAGGATCACAAGCCTGACAGTCTTTAGCAGCAAAACACCAAGACTCTCTACTGCAGTCCTAAATATGGCAGAACTGAGAATAAATCATGTGCGATGAGCAGACAGTTGAGGGCTTTTGTGTGCTGGCCTTCACTAACCTAACAGGGACCTGGATTAAGTTCTAATACTCTAAGAACCCACACGAGCCTCTTGGACACCCAAAAGAGTCATCAGATCTTAGTGAGAATCCTCTTACTCCCCACCCAACTCTTCCCACTTCAGCACAGTTTAATTTTCATTTCCCAGGCGCATAACCCATATGGGGAATACTTTTATGCCACAGGACATATCAAGCTTCATCCACTTCTCATAACTATCTACTGACATGAATCTTGCTTCCCTTCTTCCCAGTTTTATCTTAGGTGCTTGACTGATAAGTGTCTAGTTTCTAATCAGGCCAGAGGTTAGTTGAGGCACTTGCCACTTTCATTAATTCAGATGCATATAGCAGTTTAATGGAGACACATAGTCAAAGCCCCCACCACGTTAAGCAGGTTACCCCCATGCTCTGGCTAAGAAGTCTAACCCATAGCTACAGGAGCCCCTCTGGGGGCCACCAGCTGGAATGGCACATGAAGCTGCACACTTCAGGGGTTTGACTAGAGAAGCAGAGGAATCTCATCAAGCGAGCTAGGCGTTACCAGCCAACACCAATCCTAAAGATGATAAACTACTCAGGGAACAGCTACAAGCAGAAAGGCTTCCTGGGGTGAGTGATCCATGGTGAAAGCTCAGCTTGAGGCCCTGTCCCTTGTTGCATTACTGTTTTGCATACAGCAGGGAATAAATTTTTATCTATTCCTTAGACTTGCAAGGAAAACCCAACCATGACCACAGTGCATATAGATCTTGGTATTCTAAGTCACATACTAATGTGCCCGATGTGGGAAGCAAGTGTGTGTCCTGCCCCCCACAGTTATTTTACTGCACAATGACAACACTTGAGAGAGAGTGATCCTAATAGATGGAATGGAAGAGCAATGCAAGTGAAGCCTTTAGGAAACAAAAGCTGCTAGAGAAGAAAGGCAGATGGAAAAACAGAACAAGATGCCTAAAACTTGTGGAAGAAGAGTTGCAAGAACAACCATGGTTAAAAGGTAGAACACTTTGTTTGTATAAATGCTTGCTTACTTAATTGCCTTCTTGATCTGCTGGAGTTCTGCTTTCAATCATGATGCACAACGAAATCGAGCACATATATCCAATCCACCACAAGCCTAATAATCTCCAGAAGCCATCTCTCCTCTCCCAGCTTCCAGTTAAGAGATTCCTTCCAGTGCAGCAAGTAAATATCAGAGCATCATACAGACAATAACAAAGCAGTGGCTGTTTGCTTTCATTAATCAAAGCTGCTCTCTCCACATATACAAAGCTTGTTTTCTCTGGAGAACAAAGAAGTCACAGCACACTAGGAGGAAACAATAGAGTAAGGAAAAACAACAACAGCTGGCAGAAGCAAAGTGTTTTCTTTCCTGTTGGAAGAGTAAAGCCTCCTGTTCTGCCTTCTTCTGAATTTTTTTTTTTAAACTTTCCCCCTCAAACAGCAACAAAGTGGGACTTAGCTTACCCTAAGTCCTGGAAGAGAGGGAGCAGAAGTAACACATTTTGAGGAGAAAAAGTCAGTCGGAATAAGGGGGAAGGGGAATCTCTGTGCTCCTACCCCACCCCAGCATCATTTCACTCTGTCACAGTGTGCAAAAGTGAGACTATCCACTGCAGCAACAGTCATAGCCTTGCAGAGAAACTGGCAGCTCTAGCACAGAAGGAAGTCTCTGAAGGTGCTAATGCAACTCAACCAGAGGCTCTCTGAAGAGCCTCCTGGGTTCCCTCTTGCTAGGAACAAGTTTGCAGCACTCGAATGTGCTGACAGAAAACACCAGCCTCTTTACAGTGTGAAGCGGTGTGAAAAAAACCAGAAGCTGTCAAATTGAAGACATTACATTTCCAGCAAAAAGCTCTTTAACTCTGTCAGTCTCTCTACCTTTACCAGTCCAGGATTGACCCACCTGTAGGAATCTTAATTCTTAAAAAAACACTAATTATTTTTGCATTAATGCAGCTAGTCACCAGCTAATGCTCACGACACGCAAGGGAGATATCTTCTCTGGAGCATCCCACTGTAAGAAACCATCAATACCTTTGAGCAGCAACATTCATTTTTAGTTGATCATAATTTGAACTGTATTATGCTGAGATAGATCTGTATCGGTGACCAATCCATATTGGATTCAATATGGAAAACTTCTCCCTCCTCAGGCTTGTTACATTTTTTTTAAACATTAAAAAAATAGAAGAGACATTAAGTCAGATTCCCAAGTGCCCTTCACAGAGACCTTCGCCTCCAACCTGTGAATCACTAGCAGCACCTAGTGGCCGCAATAAATTAAACAGGAGATTTTCAGGTTGATCATGGCATGAAATACAGGGAAATCAGTTCTAAACAATGTTTATCAGCTTATTTACAAGATTAGCTTGAATTACAGCAAAACCAGCGTTACACAGATTCCCTAAAATGCTCGTGTTATTTCTGTAATCCAAGGAACTCCTCCTGCCTCCATCAACCTGGATTCAGCCCCAAGGGCACTTCAGGTAGCCAGAGGCTGCAATCAGCATACCCTCTGCTACAGTGATCTGAGCACAATAGCAGGAACCTACATTTTCCACAAAGCTAGAGAACATCAGGAGAGTTCCCAGAGGCAGCATACCATGTTCACATGGCATGCAGGAGCATAACCTGGGAGACGGGTGCTCACACAGCTTAAGAATAACTTTACACGGCGACCCCCAAGAGAAAATACTACGTGCTGCTACGCCAGTTCAGAGGGAGGAATAGAACAAAACTCAGAGCAACTGAAGATCAATTCCTCCTGTCCGCACCTGTTCTGACAGCTTCTCAGGAGGCAGAATGCACAGTACAGCTGGGATGACTAGAACATCTAAAATAGCGATTAAAATGTAAAATAGATGAAGCAGACAGAAATCCTCATGAATTCCCAGCTACTTCCTTCCTTTTTACTACCAAGAAGGAAAAGAAACTAAAGCAAAGGGAACATACAGATACTTTTATTGCTCACCTTTTATACAACAGCACACCTTCAGCCATTTTCTTTCACAGCTTGACAATGTTTATGTACACAAAAAACCCAGCAAGAAGCATTATGTGGCTTTCAGTAAAGAAAAAAAAACACAAAAACATTAGAACATCAAACTCAGCCAGGCTTTGTTTTCTGCAGCAATAATAAAAGGGCTTCCTCCAGGCAGGAACTAATCTTCCCAGGCCGTAGTGCATTTCTTTAAAAAGACAACCTCCAAAACAAATTGCCCTAGATTTGCTGAGCCAGTGGTATTAACTTGCAGATAAAATAAATTTCAGTTTGTCATTTCTTCTAGCTGATTTCAAGTAAAAATTACGTTTGGAGAAGGAGCAACTTGTTTTGGATGGATGCAGGTCAGTTTGAATTGCTACACCTAACTACAGGCCTACACACACTATTGGTTCACAATTTAGCTTAGTTTTAAATGATCTTTGCAGATTTTGGCGCAGTCTTCACTGTTGAGCAGGTGGGAAAACTCTGTTTAGCAGGAAATAAGGCTACCGAACATGGCATCCACAGTAGAGCTCACATAATAGACAATAAACCTGTTTGTCAGAGGGAGTTCACTGTGCATGCACGCATGTGTGTGTAACATCTTCGTGACTAAAACGAGTGGCCAGCAAGCCAAAAAGCAATACTCAGAACTGGTTTTAGAACATGTAATTGAACAATAATTAGGGGGAAAAATGCTGAAGTTCTATTGTGTATTATAGTAAGACAAATTTGACCAATCAGGTCTTGATATTTCTCTAAATCAAAGCAGAAGGCAAACACAGCAGGTAGTTTCAGAACAGAAGTGATTTGAGCAGAGGGAAATAGTCCAACCTCTAAAAAGCATGGCTATTATTTGATGTTTAGGGTGCAGTGGGTAGTGATGAACCATTTAATGCAGACAGGTTGGGGGGTGGGGGGGAGGAGAGGTCTACAGAAAGTTGTACTTTGCTCAGTGCAAAACATCCCACCCAAAGAGATTCTACCTGCCATGTACAAACCTCTACTAATTCAAGCAGCGATTAAGCCAGGCCTCTGAAACCAGATTTCTACTACGTGAGCTCTGCTGAAGCAAACGTTTTTAGCAGCCTCAGCTTGTGAAGTGTCTTCCTTGTCCAAAGCCAGATTGATTATACTGATAACCTCCATGCTGGAAGTGCTGCTCAAACTGCCCTCCTTGATTAAAGTTCTGTCCACCTCTGCCTCCCCAGCCTCCTCCTTGACCTCCACGGCCACCGCGACTGCCACGGCCACCCCTCCCTCCGCCACGCCCACCCCCTCGGTCACTGTGGGACCCACCATCTTGGTATCTGTTTTCTTGCTGGTAGCCACCGCCACCACCCCCTTGGTAGCTACTTCCTGAATATGAAGACGACTGGTAGCCACCATAGCCTCCTCCTTGGTAGCCACCGCCGCCACCACCACCGTGGTAGCCACCCGTTTGAAAACCTGCATCTCTGTAGTTGCTCTCCCTGTAGCTGCCATCCTGGTAGCCACCACCTCCGCCATCTGTCCAACCTCCCTGAAGCTTGTTTCCTCTTCCACCTCCTCTGCCTCCATGATCATAACCACCACGTCCTCCACGTCCCCCTCGATCATGGCTTCCTTGTTCGTGACCTCCTCGCCCTCCGTATGATGAGTCATAGCCTCCTCTTCCTCCTCGGTCGTGACCCCCATGGTCATAACCTCCTCGCCCTCCATATGAGGATTCGTAGCCCCCTCTTCCTCCTCTGCCGCCACCTTGTTGCGGACCAGCCTCTGGTCTTTTCTGCCATGGTGGCATCTCAGGAGGTGGCGGTTCAATTTCATTGGGCCTTCCTCCTCTGTCAGGCACTCTGCCCATTAGCACCTGCAAAGGGAAAGGGAGAACTGCTGTAGGAGTTGTAACACCTCACAGAAGAGTCATACTTACTGATACACACCACAAACAGCAGCCGCTCAAGGGTTCTTACACCTAGAGGATTTTATCAAGGTAAACTTTTGTATATTTGAATATGACAGACCTTTGTCTCCAATTAATAAAAATTAAACAGGGACTACTGAATACTCCAAGCCCTGTTAACAGGCACGTCTGGAGACCTGGATTTTTTGTTCAAACAGCAGGCACACCAGTAGAGGCAGAATCAATACAGTCTTTCACTAAACTATCTACTGGCGCAGACTGCTAATCTCAAACAACCACAAGTACAGTGCAACACAGTCTCTCTCCTAAATAGCGCTCTGAATTGCTGTAGAAGCCATTGGCTAAGATGTTATCTTTTGTAAACCAAGCACAAAGATTTTTATTTTTCAGTAAGGACACACACAGACAAACTTGCACACCAACGAACAGGTGTCAGACAATGCTGACCAGAGTTGAGCAAGACTCTAGAAGGTCTTTAGCTGTCCAAGGATGCTGTGACATTAAGAATTTAGCAAGACTTAAAATGGGACAGGACACTTGCATTGCTTCAAGTTTTAAAGTGACATAACAGAAAAACTTAAATAGAAGCAGGTTACTTTGTTACTTTGTGTTACTGTCTTGGAAAACATTTACTATTGATAATGGAGATATGTTAACAGGATATGGATCAGCAGCAGGGCAGTACTGCATTTCTAGTAAAACATACGTATGTTAGTCACACCTGTCTTCCTACTTAATTTCTTTTAATTCCACACTCCAATTAACTAAAAAGGTGTAAAAATTATTTGGGGTGGAGGGGTGGTGGTCAAATCAGCAGACCACCATTCCATTCTAAATGAATTAGATTATTACCTGAAATACAATTGGTACCCAATATGGAGAAAAGCATGCATGTACACCCACAAGTTTTAAAGTACGAAGTACACTGCTGTACATAGCTACTGAGCTTCAAGTTCAGCACATTTCAGTTCAGTACTTTTGCGAGCCTATTACTCCTGTAAAATAATTTTTCAACAAGGGAAATTGCTTAGTCTAAATTGTATTCCTACTATGTTATTGCTAAAACTACACACTTGACTATAACCTAACCTGTGAGATCCTTGCTTTGTGATCTTAATACATTCTATTTACATAGACCAGAAACACGGTTACTGCGTATGTGTTATTTTAGACACGGTGACAGAATTAGGTAGCAGCAGTGTGATGACATCAGTAATTCTGATAAGACAAGCAGGCCTACTCCCACTGAAAGTAATCAAAGATATTTCAGCAATTTTTTACTGCCCCTAAGAAGGCACACCTAAACAGGTGAAATTGCAGTTCCCATAATGCACTGATGCATAATCTAGAGTACATAAACACCAAGTTTCTTATCCTTTATTTCCAAATTCCACTTACAATCCTAAAAAAGCTGGATTTATTACTACATTCAAGTTACTCAAATATTCATAACAGAACAAGCCATTTGTCACCAAAGGTACCTTATTAATGGCACATGCAGTCTTCTCTCGGATGGACCCACTGCTTGTTCTCATTATCTTTGACAGATCCTGCCGAGCTGCCAAGAGATTTGCAACGGAAATAGTGCACTTAGTAGATAAGAGGGCACGTTTTGGCTGGTAGACTTTAGCCAGTTTTTCTGTTTGACTCTGTTGGAGAGAAGAAAAACAAAACCCAGTCAGCTAAAGTAATAAGAAAGCAATGGGACACCTCACCAAAAGAATCAAATCAACACTGAAGAACAAGACACTACTGCAAATAGAGTAAAAATTAATATAAAAACAGTGAGAACCACTTTGTAACTAAGAATCACTGCAACAAAGCTAGCATTTGTCAAATTAATTTCTTAAGTAATATAGGAAACACTATTCTGACTGAACTGACATGACACTGATTTTCTGACAATTTTAAGATTAACAATATATACATGCAGACTGTAGTACTTCCAGGCAGTCAAACACAGAATAGAAGCGTGTCATATAGTCATATGAATTACTGCTAATGTCTAAAAGATACTGAAAGTGAAACGCTGGTCTGTGTCCAGCCTCCAGACCTCCTTCTGTGCCTGCACCCTGACCCACACCCATTCCAGTAGGGCTAGCATCACCTTATCTCCAACACTGTATCAGCAGAAAAAGGCTGTGTTAACTCTTTCACACTCTTCATGCCAGTCAGCTTCTTCACAAGGGCAAGCCATCAAGAAGTACTGGCAGAACTAAAGCTCCGAAGTGCTTGTTCTAATTTAGTCCTTTGTCTCGCATACCTAGTGCCCAAGCTAGAAATGAGATTCTACACGTCAACTTTGCCTTGTATGCAATCTCTCTTCCTCTGCTGCCTTTTGGCATTAACCATACTGGCTTTTTTGAACACCTTAAAAGTATGACAGCAGCTTTCCAACTGACAGACACAACAGAAATCTGTGCTACCAGCCATGAGTTAATACATGAGTTACATCTATCTTCAGTTATCAACAGAGTATAATGTGTGATGCGGTTAGGATAAACCAGATTGCAATCTGCACACAGACAAAAGGGCTGCTTTTTGTCTGGATCCCAGATGACAGCACTGGGGACAGGCAAACCAGGTTGTCCAACAAATCTCTTGACAGGGCAAGAACTTAGGAGCAAATTTTAAAATCCTAAAATCCTATTTTTCATCTAAAAGCAGAAAACTGGAACTGGGAATAATCGAGAGTATGTATTTCCAAGTGACTCAGTGCTAAGTTTTTAGAACCAAAAGCTTCTACTTTTATATTACAAGTTGAACAGGGTTTATTCAAAATGACGGAAAATATGCACATCATTTACCTGATGCTGACTAAAGACATGAGAAGCAACAGTATTCACCAGAGCAGTAGTATGTTTTTCCCTGGCATGCTTGACTGAGCTCTGAGCACAGTATTTTGGTGCTATGATATTATTCTTTTAGGTGAAACTTGAAATTTTTGATCTTAAAAAAACCCTAATAATAAAGTTTTTACTGGTGTTTCTACTATCTGGAGAAGTAACTATTTAGTTATACTACTGTATTCTGATGCTTCTCAAATTTTAAAATAAAAAAATATAAATTACCATCATGTACTAAAGCATTGCTAAAAGTTACTGTTAAAACAAACTATATTGCATGTCTGGAATACTATAGCCACATTCTCCAATTTCGTATTGTTATGGTCCTAAAAAATTTAGGATTTGCATTTCAATAGATATCAATATCATATATACAATTTGTGGTTTTTTGTGAAAGGATTTCATATAGCGAGACAAGTTCAAAAACATCTGAGAATTCTCCCAGAAAAAAAGAACAAACGTGGATTTGGATGCCAAAGCTATAACACAACTAGAAGTCCCTGGTTTTTAACCTAATCCATACTTCTACCCATTTTCATTCACTATTAAAATATTCAAACAATCAGATAGTTCTTCAGTCATCTACTAAAAAACCTGAAGAATACGAGGTTTAAGAGATAGGACACCAGTAGAAGTCCTGCCCAGGTGACGAAACAGAAAAGGGGAGACATCACAGTTTATTATTACAATACAGTTGCTTTTTGAATAAATCATTTATCAAGAAAACACACTTGATGATTCATGTGTCACAGTTTATCAGTAATAACTCAGTCTCAAACACTGCCAGCAGCATAATTAACAGCATGTTAGCAGATCTGGTTTAGTCCTAGAAAACAAGTTATATGTACTATTTTTTAAATCTTGTTATTCCTTTTTCGTTATGAAATATATGAAACAGGGAAACCATGTAATTGTTTTTAAAAGCAGAATATGTATCACATACTCAGAGAGTACAGACGTCATGTCACAGCCACTTTCACGGTTCAAAGACAAAAGAAGCACATAAAATATTACCCTGTCTATGAGGTAAGAACAAGTAGTGCCTTAGTAGCTTTTCTCATGTGCATCTGTGGAGCTGTGCTTGCAGACACACTTTGAGTTAAGGAAATCTGATCACTGTGGACAGCACAAAGTAAGTTAAGGGATGGTCAACAGGAAGATGCTTTTCTACCATCACACAGACACAGCACTTAATGATTCACATTATGGCACTCTGAAGGTAAATGGTTGGATCAGTAATCTCCTCTTACTATTTTTTTCTAGTGGCCTGTTTAACTGTATGTTTTGGCTTTGGTGTATAGTTACACACAGTCTATCTTCTCATTTTACATATTATTTTAAAATCCAACAAATCAGTTTTAAGTAAAATTTTTTTAGTCATCTTACATTGTCATAAACTGCTTCAGAAACTCAAACCAAAATCAGACAGCTCCTGTGGTTATTTCTTACTCATGGAGGATGAAACAATAAAGAAGTTTTCCAGAGATACTTATTATAAAGCATTACCATCAACCAGGACTTCACAGCAAGTTGTTTGTACCTTAGCTCTATCTGACCAGCCAAAGGACTGCACAGTAACATCCAAACGTTTGACTAACAGTTTTCTTCGGACTTCGTATTCGTTGACTATGGCTTGATTAATTGCTTCAATTTTTTCCTGAAACAAAAATTTGCAAACATAACCTATAGATTATAAAGTGTCTCTACTTAAGATAATAAACTATGTGGATGGAAGAGAATAAGACACACAGACATATTAAGCAGGGCTTAAATCCGCAATTATCTACCTTGTCAAATGGGCCCACAGCAAGCTATGCTTGCTGGCACTATTTTCCTGAAGGCTTTGAAGGCTCTGTTGTCCTCAGCATTTCCCAACACCCACCACGACAGAGAAGCAAAAGTGAGAAAATAGTACATGCAACAAGCTGAAGGAGATGCAAGGACATATGTAAGTCCTAGGGACCAGAGTGTCCTTGCCTTCTTAAAAAGTAGTAAGCTTAAGGACAAAGATAAAGCAAAGATAGAGGACTAAAACTAAGTAAAGTACTGTAAGAGGATCTTGATTAAAGCACAATCTGCATACAGTCAAGACAACAAAGTGCCCTATGGGGAAAAGCCATCACTAGAAACACACCTGGTAGCAGACAGTGGTCTAGTCAGAGCAACAGTTGAGATATGCACCACTAAGGAAATGACTTATGTATTGACTGAAGCCTGCCCGGAGGAGGGCAGTGGGCCCCACTTTCAGCCTCAACAATGCAAGCATTGAAGGAAGCAGACTGTTGGGAGTAGATGAGCTTCAACCTTAAGCAAGAGACACAAGAGAGACTCGCAGCCTTGCAGCAGTAGCCATAGCTTTGTGCTGGTGCAGCAACAGTATCTAACCCAGGCACCATCCTTCTAGAACAGCAGGTGACAAAACCCAGCTGGAGATGATTGTGGCTCTGGTGCTGGGTGTACAGCCTCTCCCAGCTTCCACCTGCACACCCACTGCTTCTTGGAGAAGAGGCTATGAAGGAAGTAGACTACTCCAGCAGGACAGAAAGAGAGGAGGAAATGATGGGAAGACCCACAGGTTAGCTAGAAAGAAGCCATAGGAGGGGATGTGACACCATCTCAGCAAGGCTAGGTCACACAGACAGTGCTGGCAAGGGCCAGGAGAGGAAGGCTTAAGCTATTGCACAAGCATGCCGGTCAGCACCACCACTGTAAATCTCCTTTACTTTGGAAAACTTTTGCCAGCATCTGGACATACAGATTCATAAGCCTAAGATCGTACCAGTTGCTGAACATTTATTCTACCAATGTATATGTAAAATACTGCAAGAAATTGTCTTCTCATCTTCAGAAAGAGATGACAAAAATAATTGTGCAACGTTACACACAGAATCAAGATCAATACTTTATATACCTGAAAAAGGGAAATGGGCTCCAATACCTGCAACTACTTACCCAGTGAGCTGGTCCCAGTTGTTTCTTCAATAAAGGTTTTCCAACATGATTAGGTGGAACCTTTGCTAGGGTTTCCTTCAGCTGTCAGGAGACATATAAAAATATAAGCATTGGCTAAAAAAAATGAGCTTTTTAAGATTCAAATTACAGGAGAGGACTCTTGGACAGTCATAGGCATGACAAAACAACCTCCAATATCAAGTTGTTTTCTCTGGGACAGAGAACCAAGCACACCTCTTTTGGAAAGCAACTATTTTTGTATTTCTGGTAGTCTCGGCTATAATTATTTAAAACTTAAGAAAAGGGACTATACAGTAGATCTACAGTTAAAATAAAAAGATTCCACGAGGTAAAGCTCCCCTTGAAGACAGAGGGATTATTCTACACATCATCTCTTTAATTCAGAAAAAAAACCCACACTTGTATCAAAAAGGTTGTATTAAGACTATATGAAATATAACACCACCTAAAGAAGGACCCCTCTTTAAAATCAAAAGGAGAAAATCTTCAATATAAAAATTTAAATTTAATTTGCATTTTAAAAGTTTGAGCACAACTTAGGTTATCTTTCCCATCTCAAAATTTCTGAGGACTTCAGAAGGAAGAAACAGAGCAGCAGCGACAAAAACTTGGATCAAAGCAGGCTGGAGTTATGAAACTTCACTTTTCCACTGCTGCAAATGACATTTTTCAACTTCCTTGGCTGTTCATTCCAGCAGTTGATTTAACACATTCAGTGACCTGGTTTTCCAAAGGTGCTGAGCCCAATTTGTTTAACTCGAAGATTTTAAAACCAAGTGCTTTAGGAATAGCAGAAGTAGCAGTTCATTGAAGTATCAGCAGTTTCTTTTTTTAATGTGGTGGATCATTAACAAAGAGAGTCAATTTTACAAAGATCCTACTCCAAACTGTATTATGTATGTGCAAAGAAAAAGGTACCTTGATTTTCACATGCTAGATCAGAATATTGCCATTCTAAGACTCACTTTTTAAAAAGAAGAAAACTCTAGGGTGATCTCTTGTTATAACTATCATCTTACAGTCAAGAGTAAAATCTTCACTTTATGTTATTTAAGTTTTCACATTTTGCTCAACTTTGTGATGTATTTTCATTTACAAAGTGAAATAAGTTTTTCAGTTATTAGTCAGCTTTACTTTCTCCTTCTCAAATACTACCAACATCTGAAGTGTTTGGACTGTAAGCCCCACAGCGATCTGTGATTTCTAAAAAGTTCTGTAGGTTAGAAATTCCTGATATATTTTATTATGCTATAAGGACTGCTCACTTTTTTTTTTAGTATAACCACCTATGGATATAAATCAATGAGATAATACTCATTTAACCTTAATGATACTGCAAGGTGTATGCAAGTTTAACTTTAAAGCAAGACAATGTAAAAGAAAAGTCAATTAGTAAAACATAACAGAATTCCCAGATTAAAAAGATTTTGATCTACTTTCTAGTCTGTATTTTTATAGTCTTTTTCACCAGCAAAGCTTGCTAGCATTGTTCATTGTTATTAATATTTTCTACCTTTTATAGAAAATGGAAGCACACATTTCTTATGTATCTAACTATTTAATGCCCATGACAACGCCAAAAACAGAAAACAAACTGCTTCCATTCTACACCTCGGACTTCTGCTGAAAACCATCCTCCTCTTCTTAAACAGGTCAATCCCAACTGATCTCTTGCAAAGAAATGAAGCATTATTTTCAGTTGCTTGGATTTAAGTACAATGCAACTAAAAGGTTAGTCAAAAAACTTCTCTGAAAGTATTCTGGGGAGCTTTGTAATCATATCTGTTCTTTAAAGTTCACAAAGGTTCTCTTCTGCTGTTCTGCTCTCCCCTATCCTGCAAGTTAAGTTACTGAATGTAACTTAAAAACTTTCTGTCCCCCACCTTTGGTCTGTGCACTGGACAGTCCATTCCACTTCATTTCTCTGCTTTATAAAAATTACTCAAACAAAAGTAAATTTCTTAAAAAAAACCAACATCAACCTGGAGAACACATACATGTAAAGGAACAAAAATAAATGGAACCACAAGAACTGATGAAGCCTTAGGGAAAAGGTGTAAATTTGACTTTAGTTGCAACACCTTTTAACCTAAACATTTTTAAAACAGTAGGTTCCTGTAAAAATTTGTTTAGGTGTATTTCTTGGAATACATTTCTCCTTAATGTTCCTTCTGAGGCCGAAGCTCAGCATTTTCCATGTCTCCTGCAACAGGTGATGACATTAAAACCTAGAGCAGAGTAAGAAATACCTCACCCAGTAAGGCAATGATAGCAGTAGTCCCTGACCTCGTGCCTTGGCGTGGAAAAAGCCTTTAAATTCATTTTCAAAATCCTGATTCTTGGCATACTCAGTAAACCATGTTAACTCTCCTTCACAATTCAAACACTGGAGTTTCACATGAGGCAAATCTCTCCCTGGTAGCAGAACTATTTTCCATCAAAATAGTAACATCATAAATACTCTAGTTTTGTTCCTTTGAATCTTACTTTTTTTTCAATTCCACTGAAGAACTGGAACATCGTTATGTTGGCTGGAGGCTTGGACATGCCTAAAGCAATACAAATGCCTTTTAGCTCCTGAAAGACTTCACTGCCACCTCCTTCCTGTGCTTTTTTAGGAGGGGCGTTCACACACAGCATTCTGGCAGCTTCCAGTTCTGAGATGAGGTATGCTGGGGTAAGAAAAATTAGATTTCAGCATCAGATATAGCCGAGTTAAATTATTTTAGAACCAGTGAGAACTCAAGTGCTTACAACCAACAAATGTGCAAATTGACTGTTTTAGAAAGAGTTAGGGCTATAATTTTGGTATCCACGGAACGCTCATATTTCTAATTATCACTGAGCCCAATGCTAGAAACACAACAAACAGGGGAAAGGTTTAGTACAACCAATTAAAGCCTGAAAAAATCCCTATGATTCCAGCAGGTATTAATCACAGAGTTCAACAGAGCGCAGTTCTTTTCCTTCAGGCTTTGCCCAGCAAAGACAGGAGACTAGGAACATGGAAATAAGCAGGATGAGGGACTGGGACATGCACTTTAAGCTAGACAAGCAAGCACTCCTTGAGTGCTAGAAAACAAAGCAAGGAAATTAGTAGAGAGAAGTGAAATGTTGGACGAATCTCCTCTACTTCTCCAGGCAAGATGCAGAGTGGAAAAATAACCCCACTTTTAAAAGTCCTATTGAGAATTCAGGTTTATAATAATTCCAGAAAGGCAGGCAGTAACTGATGAGATAGAAACTAGAATGCCTGCAGTGCTCTTCAATATCAGAACTGCAAGAGCCTACCAACACATTATAACTCCTTTATCAAACAAACAAACAAAATATTAAAATCACATAATTTCTGAACACGGTCTACATCCAAAATTTCAGCACTAGGTGTAGGTGACAGTGATGTAAGTTTAGCGCACAGCCTTTGCTTGCAATTGTTACAACTTTAAAGTTTCATTTGGAAAAAATGCACAGGTTTAACAATACTTTTATCATGAATCATACTGGCTGACCGTAACAGTAACGTAAATAATTATTTCTAAAAATAAGGATTGAAAAATAGATACTGCACTGATAAAGACAGACTTGTGAGCGAGGATGTAAACCCATGGCTATACAAAAGCAGCTTACTACCTATAAAATTGGGACAGATCAAAAGATTAAGAAAAGAACAAAGCATTTTAATGATCTCTAGAATTTCTTCTAAATCTCTAGAATGTCTTCTGCTAAAGACACAGAACACCTTATAAATTATAAAATTCTTAAAATACATAAAGCAGTGAATAATTCTTTGTAAGTTCTTTCAATGGTACTTTATACAGATTTTTCTTGTATTCAACTTTCAATAATTTACACCACATTAGGACCTCCTGAAAAAAGAAACTAGCAGCAGAATTTTGTTTCAAGAATTCAGAGATCACATCAACCTCTTCTGACAAAGACTGAAATTTTTAAGTCTATCACTGTAAGACATAAACATTCTCCAGATAGTGATTCTTTTTTGAAGAATTTTCTGAACCAACCTGAAACTCTTGTACTTTTTATTTTTTGAAGATGCCAGTACTTAATATTGTATTCTAGTGATGCTGCACACCAAGACAATCCTAACTACTTACGTTTATTTAGTGCTTTCCTCTCCCTGAAATACTGCTACATCTTCCAATTGATATAAACTGTGCTGCATTTTGTTAAAATGTAAAATACCCTGGCATTCCATTAAAGAGGGTTATTCTGTTTTTCCTGAAAAAATCTGGGTTTATGGCTCACATACAACAGGATACCTAATAAGTTAGCTTAATGTAGGTAAAGAAAGCTATGCAAAAGCTTTAGGCCTTATATCACCAAAACGTACATCACAGAGGACCTCTGGGATCATCTGTGTGTCACTGACAAGCCAAATTTACTGAATGCCTTGGCTTACAGAGAATAAGCTGAAGGGCAGATTGTCTGAGTACAAAATTTTTTAAATGCAATAATTACCTCACTTCATCTTACATTTTTGAACATACTATCAAAACAAATTCAGATTAAATCTTACTACTCATCTTTCTCCTACTATTGAAACACAGGAACCTACTCTGTAATTCATTTCTTACATCTCAGCTGAGGGCAGAACTAAATTTCTGTTTTGAAAAGTTAAAGAATGAGCAGCAATTGAGGAAGCAAAGAAAACATGAATTTATGTGGAATTTAAGATCAGATTAAAATTAGTATTACAATTTCTAACTCTGACACTTGTAAAAATCTTTTTTTTTAAAATGTGAATCAACATCACACACTTTTTCTAAATTTAAGTACCATTTCTTCTCCTCTAACATTTCCTAGGCAGAAATAAAACCTATTTAGGTATTGAGACCTGCTAGGTGGAAAAGTAAAGGCAAGACATCACCGTTGCTACTGCTAATTTCTTTTCAATCAGCAGAAAGCAACATTGAAGCTATTTACTAAGGGAGATGATCAAAAGAACTGGGAGTTGGGATAAAACACTTTCTCTTGTTCACAACAATTCCAACTGCTGTCAGAGTGTAGGAAAATGCAAGTCTTATTACACCTTGCAAGTCATCATGGTGGGGGCTCCAAACTGATGATGCATTTGATGTTAGTAGTCATTTTTACAACCCTTCTAAACAAAGTCCAGTGGCTAAGCCTTGGCAGAAGTCTTCAAACTACTCCCTCTTCAGAGGACCTTTTCAGAAGTAATAGCACAGGCTTTTTGCTAGTGAACATGAAAAAGGTTAATATTCAGAGTATTTTCCATCATACACTGGCTACAGAGTGACTGGTAAGTTTACGAGACCCAAAAGTATAATATTCTGACACTGTAAATTACAGGAAAAAATAATTCATAATTTTAGGTAACTGTTTTTATACATTGCAGAAAAAAACTCAGTATCTCATTAAGTATAAGAAACAATACTGATTTTCACACAAAAACAGATTTGCTTGCAAGCACCCTTTTAACTTACTAAGCAGCAAGAGACAGTTCTTTTGATTATGAAGGCGTTTTGTCACATCCCCTGATGTTAATGATGCATACGGACAGTTCATTTCAGCCAGCAACCCACTCATTTCAAGTTGAAATTCTTCTGCTTCGTTTGGACCTTAGAAGGAAAAGAATAATAATTTGTTTACAGCTAATATATGTATGTCTGGCTATGATTAGAATGAATTAGCTCTTTTAAAAAAAAAAAAAAAAGCTTTGCTCCAGTTGCTATTTAACATTAAAACCCTGCTTTTAATGGAAGCCAAACGTGTTCTTTGGGTTTCTCAAAGACACAGCACAACCTATTTGAAGCCATGATATTCCTCATTATTGTAAAATTATGTTTCAGTGACAGCTTTTCTCAGCTACAACAGACAGCCACTGGCAACTTCTACAATGAAAAGCAACGTTAAAAACATCACAAATTTTACAGGGGTATTTTACGTAACAACTAACTGTTCCCACTACAAATGTATTAGATAGTTCTGATAAAGTCATGAATAATATGGTTTATGAGCTCTCATGTTTTTACTACTTCTCCCTGTAAGCTCGCATTTGTCAATTGATCTTATTTCATACCAATATCCTTTAAAAATAATTAAGTCATGTAAGCCAAAGCTTAGACTGATATTTGTGTCAGAAATTAGTGAAACCAATCTGAACTTGTTAAGCCAAGTTATGCAAAAAATAGTGATAAATGAGAGGTAACAGTTTTCCTTCTTTTGAAAAGGGACTTCAACCCAAAATGTCTTTTATTTATAAACTCAAGTCACACAAAATTAAGGTAGGACTTGATGGTACTACAGATAAAATGTTTCTATGCCTGTGTCTAGAGAATTTGAAATAGGTGTTAGAATACTGCTGGATTGTATTTTTACACAAAATGTACAGTAGGAACGTTATACTACCAGAAGAGGTGAGATGCTGTATTGTTATAGAGAAAGGGAGTCAAATACACTCAAAGAAGAAAAGATGGACATGTCAAAAACAGAGAGAAAAAGGAAAAGAACAGATGTTGAGGTGAAAGGCAGCAATCTTTGGCCACTGAGTAGATTGAAAGTTAAGCTAATAAAGGCATTATGAGTTAATACACTAGATATTCAGAAGTACAGGTTATCATACCAATTTAACAATTTAATCTGTAGAATGTCATGACTAGTTGACTGAAAATAGCATTTCTGGAGAACTAAGGTTTGCTTCCTCAACAAAACGATAAACAAACATTTTTCAGGCTCCTTCTCACAGAGTGTTTCATAAAGAGGGAAAAATACACAGTAAACACAGAGTTAAGGTAACCAACAACAACAAGAAAATATGGTTACTATGGTCATGAGAATGTTTCCTTGAACAGCAGGTATTCTTTACATCAAAATTACAAACAGAAGTGTTGAAATAAAAGTATTCTCATGATCTAATTAAAAAAACCCCACTAATGTTTCCTTAAAATCATCCAAGAACTTTTAAAAAACTCTATGGTTGAACAATTACAAGAAAAAGCTAATTTCAGAAGACAGACTGTTTGATCCTCACTATTATTTCAAATTCTACTGGCTGTTCATTAGGCAAGTGTGAGGTGGAAAATATCCAAACCTGACAGTGTGCAGATGATACTCTCTGGTGCAACAGATTTAGCAATGGTCAGCCCAAATCTTTATGGCATGCAAGAACACACATTAAGTGCACGTTTGTGCTAGACTTATGGCTACTTACTGTTAGTTGCCTGCACATTTTCTTCTAGCTTACAGAATAGCCGTAACTCGGATACCAACCAAGCACAGAGTTTGGTGAATTCAGGGGAACTGGCTCCACGAGAGACCGCCTGAGCCAGCGCTCCGTCATCTAACAATGGACCTTTGTAACTGACAAGTAAAACAAAAGCAGTTTATTAACGTTTGCTACCTCTGTGATAATTTATTTCATGCTGTATACATATTGAGAGCTACACCCTCATCACATCTGCAATGCTGAACATCTAAACTGATCAGATTCCTGCACTGAACCATGAGAAAAAGCATATTGAAAACATCTGAGTAAATCCAGCAGTTCCATGCACTGTCAAAGAGACTGTGTCACAAAATATCATCATCAAAGATTTCATCCTGGAGAATGTTATCACATACAGCGGCAACTTCTCTGCCTCTATCTCTTGAAGATGTTATTTACAATATACCGATCTAGGGCAACTGCAGTTTCAAAATATCATTCTTGAGTACTGTTTTACAGTATGTTGAATAATTACTGCTGAACTAGTGCATCTTTTCTGTCGTTTCCTATCATATATTAAAGGGTTGCCATGCAAAACAAAGCCTTCGATACAAATGTTACAAAAGTGATCTGCAAAACAATATCCTCTTTTGAAAAATTACCTTCTTAAATGGGCACAATAAATGGAATTAGTTCTTTGCATAAACAAAATAAGCCAAAATCAGGCCTAGTGAGTCTACAGATCAGGTCTTAGAAGACATAGTTTTCAGGACATTTGTGTACTGAAACTCTGTCAGGGGGAGGAGGAAGAGTAGGGAGAAGACTGCTTTACTAACCAGGTAGAAGCACAAAGTCAGAGCTTACCAGACTATTTAAGAAAAAATGTACAGTATTATTCTGATATACTGCACCCAAAACAGAAAGACATCCCAGAGTGATCATAATCAACCAAAATCTCCCTTTCGAACTTCCAGGTAAAGTCACCCACTATGTCACAGCAACCCAGTGAGTCCAGTCAACTCTTGGCAAACCTCAGAAGTAAAAAAATCTCTCAAAGAGCAAATTAAGATGTTATTCTCCACACTTTGTTCTTGTGCTTAACATCACATATAAAGGATTTGGTCTTCACTTGTAACAGCCTGTTACTTCATCCAACCAAAACGAAGAAGCCACACTCAAAAATAATTTTTACCTCACAGAGCAGCTTGATTAGTAAGACAGAGTTAATCTACTAGCAGCTGGTGGGAAGCTGTAATCTGATGTATTACAACCCTACTACATTACCACAGTAGGCCAGACAATTCCAACAGGCTAATTAGAGCAAGTTTAAGTCCCGTCCCGCAGAGGTTTCAAACTTACACATGTATAGGAACATCTGGGACTCAGAATAGAAACATCCAGTTATAGATCAAAGTAGAAGGGCAGTGATGACAAGCCTTTTGCTTTGGCAGGATCTGGATTTAAGTCACTAGTCACATCAGAGAACCCTTTTCTAGAATTATTCTTTGACAGATATGACATCTTGACTGTGTTATCTCTGATAACTATGACTGCAGCTACACATCTATTGGCCAGTAATCCAACTTGCAGATTCCTGACTGCAAGCAGCTTTTTCCTTCCATTGCTGCCAATGGCACATGTTCTAGAGCTACGCTCCTCTTTTGGTAGCATTATGCTGTCTGGTTTGTTTGCTTTTTCAATAGTTCAACAAACTGACTTACAAGGCAAGAGGCCACTATTTAAGCACCTTGAGCACAAATCCGGAAAGAAACAACTCTTTGATGTGCAATGCTATTAAAAAAAAAAAATCAAGTAATATACTAGAAATGTTTTCAGTATCTGGTTAGAAAAAATAAGTTGAGCTGTGAAGCATCATGGAGCTACTGCCAAAGCTTAAAACCTCAAACACCCCAGTCTTTCCAGACACAAGGAAACAGAAGTCCTTTAGTCACATGCAGTAGTTTTCCCAGTTGTTACCAAT
This sequence comes from Fulmarus glacialis, assembly GCF_000690835.1. NCBI lineage: Eukaryota > Metazoa > Chordata > Aves > Procellariiformes > Procellariidae > Fulmarus > Fulmarus glacialis. Next base: position 62,932 of record NW_009200256.1, read on the forward strand.
ACTGTTGGAGCCCTCCAAACTTTCTTTTCAATCACTGTTGCCAGTTCTTGGTTGATACGACTTATTTTTTAATCTTCTTTCATTGTTTGCTTTATTTATTTATGGCAGAAATCGACAGCAACACTTTCTGTCTACAATTACACAGATAACGAGTGCAAATCACAAATTCTTCAAGCCAGTAATATCGTTTTAAACATACGGCAAAAAAAAGAAGCCGATCACGGTATGTGCATCATGGCAGAGACCTTTTCACATTTCAGTCAGAAAAATACCTGCCAAAACAGAAGCCTATTTGTCAAGCTTTGGAACTATCATCACCAACTTAGCCTGGAAATATAATCCTTGTTGGAGCATAATGACTCTAGCCACAAAGTGATTTATGGGAATGTGGCCAATGTGAGTAAATACAGCTGTTTGCATAGAACCAGCAGCAGTAAAATTGTAACTGTCTCTTGTCTGAACTCTCAACAGTTTACAGACATACAAGCTTACAGTAGAGCATGTTCTCCTTGCTCGCTCTTTCATATTTATATGACTTTTACTGACTCTGACAGAGTAACAGGCTTAAACAACAAAAGTTTCCTGTGTTATATTATATTAAAAAAGAAAGTAAAGGAAAAAAAATACTGTGTCGTTTACAATTTTTTTTGCTGCCTACTATTTTTCACTAAATATGAAGCCTAAAAGCTTTCCTTTCCGCTGACTTCTCTTAAAAGGTTTCTTTCCCCCCTCCCCACCCCCGCCTAGGACCGCTATATTGAACAGAGGGCTCAGGGATGAGATGGCATCACGAGAATCGGGGAGATCAGCAGGCAGGAAGAGGGAAGATGTTCGCAAAGGCTGTACAGCTAAAAAACTGCCTGTGTGGCTTGGTGCTTTTCTCAAGCCCAGCCGGCACCGGCACCAGCCCCGCTACGGGGCCGGCATCTCAGCTCCGACGAAGAGGGACCACCCCAGGTGCTGCCCTGGGCCGCGGCCCTGCGGGGGGACACCGGCCCTGC